>NW_006263499.1:310966-313553 GCF_000469605.1 Apis dorsata
CGAACAACGATATCCCCTTATCTATCTCGTGTACCCCACAGGAGCACAGCTCGAAGAAGGATTCAATCATGAACCGAACATGTGTCGCCCATTCGTTCGCACACGATAGTTCGAACGAGGAACCGATAGCGTACAAGGGTGAACGGTATCGTCTTGCTAGTTGGCCGACAAACGTTTCGGGATCGTTTTCACCCCGGGATGAAGGGAGGGAGGGCGTCTATAAATCTTCTCTCCAACACACAAACGTAAATACATCGAGGCACGAGCGAGATTCGGGCACGGAGCGCATAAATCGGGGCCGCCAAAGATCAGCCCCCAAAGATAACTTCTCGACATGTATGGCCCGCGTCCACGCCGCTATTTGCATGGATTTTTCAGAGAAAAAAGGAAAGAGAAAAAAAATTATAAGCCACCGCTTCCATCGACCCTTTTTCCCCTTCGACTCATTTCCCCCCCTCCACGTTCGTTCGTTATTTTTTCTCCACTGTTCTCTCTCTCTCTCTTTTTCTCTCTGTCTGTCTGTTCGTCTCCTCTCTGCTCGATATATCGGGTAATAATGGACATGACGGAACACGTAGAGAACGCGGAGAGGAGGGTGTAATACAAAATGCAAAATGGATTCTTGCTCGAAGGCATGGTCGCTTTGGCGCAAAAATTTTATGGCCAGAGAGATGGAATGTTGGGAAGAATATGCATTCTTTTTCAGAACTTTTTTTTTTTTTTGTTGATGACTCTGATTGAAATTTGTTTCTCTCCCCACCCTTTTTTTTTCGTTTCAGATAAAACGTTTTAATATGCTTTGAAATGTGTTAATAATTATGAAGAAAAATTGAAATTGTTGTGATTCTTTCTTTTTCTTTTTTTTTTATTCCGTGTTGATGACTCTGAAATTTGTTTCTCCCCCCATCTTTTTTTTTTCATTTCAAATAAAATGTTCCATCTAATATTGTTCTGTCTAATTTGAAATGTATTAATAACTATGAAGGAAAATTGAAGTTGTGATTTTTTCTTTTTTTCTTTTTTTGTCCCATGTTGATGATTCTGATTGAAATTTATTTCTCCTTCCACCCTTTCTTTTTTTCTTTTTAGATAAAATATCAGATAATCCTGTCTAATATATTTTTGTCTAATTTGAAATGTGTTAATAACTATGAAGGAAAATTGAAGTTGTTGTAATTCTTTTTTTTTCTTTTTTTGTTCCATGTTGATGATTCTGATTGAAATTTATTTCTCCCCCCACCTTTTCTTTTTTCCTTTCAGATAAAAAGTCAGATAATCCTGTCTAATATATTTTTGTCTAATTTGAAATGTGTTAATAATTATGAAGAAAAATTGAAGTTGTTCTGAAATGTACTTTGAAATGTATTAATAACTATGAGAAAAATTGAAGTTGTGATTTTTTCTTTTTTTTTTTTTGTTGATGATTCTGATTGAAATTTATTTCTCCTTCCACCCTTTCTTTTTTTCATTTCAGATAATTCTGTCTAATATTGTTCTGTCTAATTTGAAATGTGTTAATAACTATGAAGAAAAATTGTTGTGATTCTTTCTTCTTTCTTTTTCCTTCCTCTCATAAAGAAATAAAAACTCTCGAAACATAAAAATTCTTCTGCCAAGAGCACAATCGACACTTCAATCTTTTTATAAGAATAAATTCCACCGGAATTTATATAAGTTCGAAGGTAGAGATCGATTTGTCGGAAAAAGGAATAGCGTTAATTTTCCTTTTTCTCTATATGCATTAAGAAGTTTGCGCTGTCTCGATACACACCTTTTCCCAGGCCCAGAGGAGGAGGAGGGGGAGGAGGGGGATTATAAAGCCTCGAGCCTCTGCAGAAATATTGATAAAGTCGTTTAAAGTAGCTCGCGTCAAACTTTTGAAGGATAAAAGAACAAAATGGCGAGTTTCAAAAGCGTAGATTGTAATCCACTGCGCCCGAGTACTTAGTGCCACGTTAATATTTCGAAGTCATTACTTTTTCATTCTCACCAGCCAGCCACCCAGCCGGCAAGTTAAAAGCGTCGTTTATTTATTAACCGAATGGAGCAGCATAATCCTCGTGCCAATAATGTAACGGTTTTGATCGACCCCTCCCCCCTTCCCCCCCCCTTGTTCACGGTGAAAAATTACACCCCGCTTTGCCAAGATTTCCAACGTGATTACACGTTGTACACGAGACACGGGATACAGAGATAACGATTCTTTTCGTATATTTCTTCAACATTTTACCAATCTCAAAGGACTAGAAATTTGGAAAATTTAGAAAAAGATTATTTAAACAATCATAATTCATTTTCTAATTTAAGATGATAACAACGAATCGAAACTTTCCTTTTCAACGATGAACGAAACTTTCATAAATGGATGGAATCCATTGAGTGTCAACGAAAAAAGATTAACCTAAAACCTGGAACGAGAAAGAAAGAGGTCGATGTCTATTCAATCATAATTTTTCTAACAATCATAATTTTCCAATTTAACGTGACAACAACGAATCGAAAATATATATTTTCAGACACGATTAAAATCGAAACTTTCCTTTTCAACAAAACTTTTAAACTACGAATAAATAAATGGATGGAATCG
>NW_006263499.1:313572-318564 GCF_000469605.1 Apis dorsata
AGTGTCAACGAAAAAAGATTAACCTAAAACCTTTATTTCTTTGGAACGAAAAAGAGAGAGGTCTATTCAATCACAATTTTTCTAACAATCATAATTTAACGTGACAACAACGGATCGAAAACATATATTTTCAGACACGATTAAAAAATCGAAACTTTCCTTTTCAACAAAACTTTTAAACTACGAATAAATAAATGGATGGAATCGATTGTCAACGAAAAAAGATTAATCTAAAACCTTTATTTCTTTGGAATGAAAAAGAAGTCGACGTCTATTCAATCATAATTTTTCTAACAATCATAATTTTCCAATTTAACGTGATAACGAATCGAAAACATATATTTTCAGACACGATTAAAAAATCGAAACTTTCCTTTTCAACAAAACTTTTAAACTACGAATAAATAAATGGATGGAATCGATTGTCAACGAGAAAAGATTAACCTAAAACCTTTATTTCTTTGGAACGAAAAAGAGAGAGGTCTATTCAATCAAAACAATTTTTCTAACAATCATAATTTAACGTGACAACAACGGATCGAAAACATATATTTTCAGACACGATTAAAAAATCGAAACTTTCCTTTTCGACGATGAACGAAACGAAACTTTTCATAAACTAAGTCTCTACGAATGAATGAATAAATGGATGGAATCGATTGAGTGTCAACGAAAAAAGATTAACCTGGAACGAGAAAGAGAGAGTCTATTCGTATCCAAAAATCAGGCTGGTTCCCCCTTTTATCGGATTAAACGTGGCGGGATACAGGGTGGATACGATGGTTATTCGAGTTTTTCAGGCGGGTTCCCCCTCGGGCAGACACGTCTGCTCCAAGCCAAGCCGAGGCGACCCTCTGTTTTCATTACGACATTAAGAACTTTCTCGACAAACCCCTCGAGTTAATCCATCCGGCAAACCGTCCCGTAGATGTGTTAAGCTGCAGTCAACGAGCCAGGTTTATGCCATTTGCGACCAATCGTGCTGCGCTAAGTTGACAAATGAAACTTGTTTGAACGAGATCTCTTCCCCCTCGACAATCTTCTTCTTCTTCTTCTTTCTTTCTTTTCTTATTTTTTAACTCGTTCGAAATCGTACGTAAATTTTACTCAATTAAAAAGTCTTTTTCTGTTTCATGTATCGTTGTATTCCTCGCTGTTTCGAAGTCTTCTCATAAAAATATCTTTCAACATTTGTCGTGGATAAAAAAATGACTGATTCGATTAACGAAAGACCCGATTTAAGGGAAGGAGGGAAGAGGAAAAATTCCACCGACTTCAGGCTCCGTCGTGAAAAAGCGATAAAAATAAATGAAGAAATTCCAACTTCCGGCGAATTAACGTTGGAGGACTTCTTAATTCCACGTCGTTCTATTAAATTTGGGACTGCATTATACCTTCGATACACACGAAATTCAGGATCCTTTTGATCACGAGATATGTTATATGTAGCGTACACATGATTCTCATATGAAACTTTGCCATAATTAAAAAAGAAATTGAAAGTAGCGCAATGTCTTCGAAATGGCAACTCGAAGATAAAATTATTACATGAATTGTCTTTGCCATGATAGATGTAAAAATTCTGAATATGAAAATATTATTCTTTAAACATTATATATTTTTAACGATATAAGCAGATATATATTTCTATTCGTTTTCTCTGGAACATTTATATTTTATTATTTCTAGATTTTTACGAAAATAATTTGACGGGTTAATTTATATTAGATCAATTATTACAAATAACGAAAAATGAATAAGAAAAAATAACAAGCAAATGACGATTGTTTAGCAATAAATACATAATCAAATAAGTTGTTTGTAATTGTGATATGATAACAAATAATCCTTTCAATGGTGAATCTTGAAAAGAAGTGATTTTTGTAATGAATCTGTCTTATTATTTTATAAAATATTCCCAAGATGACATCTGATTAACAGCATTAATATATAATAATTGGTAAAGAATAATAATAATTGGTAAAGAAGAATAGAGAAAAATAACAAGAGCAAGGAATTATTTAAATTGTATACACAAAATCGAATAAAAAAGTACATAGTCAATGTCCTAGTAAAGTAGTGCTAATTAACTCAATCAAGACACAACTGTTTCGATAACGTAATCGAGAAAACGTCCTCTGATAATATTCCCAAGATGACATCTAATTAACAGCACTAATAATTTTAATAAGAACAGAGGAAAGATAAAGAGAGCGATGAGAAATTATTTAAATCGTACACACAAAATCGAATAAAAAGGTACATAGTCAATATCCTAAATCTAATGTTAATCAATCAATACAACTCTTTCGATAACCGAAGAAACGTTCTTCTTTCTGATAATATTCTCAAGGAGACATTTGGTTAACAGCATTAATCTATCTTGATAAGAAGAACAGAAGAAAGATAACAAGAGCGATGAGAATTATTTAAAAATGAAATGAATTATCGAATAAAAAGATACATAGTCAATATCCTAGTAAATCTAGTAAATCTAGAGGAAACGTCCTCTGATAATATTCCCAAGATGACATCTGGTCTAGTTGGTCTAATTAGCACTAATAATAATTGGTAAGAATAGAAAAAAGATAACGAGAGGAGGTACATAGTCAATGTCCTAGTAAATCTAGTGTTAATCAACCCAATCAACACAACTCTTTCGATAACGTAATCGAGTCCTTCTCTCTGATAATATTCCCAAGACGATATCTGGTTAAAAGCATTAATCATCTTGATAAGAACACAGAAGAAAGAGCGAGGAGAAATTATTTTTATTTATTATTTTATTTATTAAAAAAATACATGTCCTAGTAAATCTAGTGCTAATCAATCCAATCAACACAACTCTTTCGATAACGTAATCGAGTCCTTCTCTCTGATAATATTCCCAAGACGATATCTGGTTAAAAGCATTAATCATCTTGATAAGAACAGAGAAGAAAGAGCGAGAAGGAATTATTTAAATCGTATACACAAAATCGAATAAAAAGATACATAGTCAATGTTCTAATAAATATTAATCAATTAAGACACAACTCTTTCGATAACATAATCGAGGAAACATCCTTCTTTCTAATATTTCCAAGGTCTGGTTAACATCTAGTTAACAGCACTAATAATAATTGGTAAGAAGAACAGAGAAAAATAACAAGAGCGAGGAGAAATTAAATCGTATACACAAAATCGAATAAAAAGATATATGTCATAGTAAATCTAATGCTAATCAACACAACTTTTTCGATAAATTCCCAAGACGATATTTGGTTAAAAGCATTAGTCATCTTGATAAGAACAGAGAAGAAAGAGCAAGAAGGAATTATTTAAATCGTATACACAAAATCGAACAAAAAGATACATAGTCAATGTCCTAGTAAATCTAGTGTTGATCAACACAATTATAACCGAGGAAACGTCTTCTTTCCGATAATATTCCCAAAGAGACATTTGGTTAACAGCACTAATAATCTCGATAAGAAGAACAGAGAAAAATAACAAGAGCGAGGAGGAATTAAATCGTATACACAAAATCGAATAAAAAGATACATAGTCAATGTTCTAATTGATAATATTCTCAAGATGACATCTGGTTAGTACTAATAATAATTGGTAAGAACAGAAAAAAAGATAACAAGAGGAGGAATTACTTAAATCGTAACAGATATCGATCGTGGTTGGTAAAAATTGGAAATTTTCTCGGGGCCCTGACACGATTAACTATGCATGCGAAGCAGCGAGTGGCAATCTCGATGGAATTTTCGTAGGACCAGGCCATGGATGAGAACGTTAATGGCGAACGTGGTTCTGTAACGAAGCGATAGCTTACGCCTCCGCTTCGATGTTTCGACGCTGAAACATCGGTTGGTTCACGGGTTGGAAAGACAACGATGCTCCTCTCGTCATGTTTACGTGACAACACCCTTCAATACACATTTTTAACCACTTTCGTCAACGAACAAATCATATATCAACGAAAATATTGTAAAATTTCTATAATTTATTTTAACGGTTATGACGAGCACAATGGAGTTCAACTCTGCAAATTTTCCCTTCAAAGTTCCCTATAAATTTCCCTAAATCGAAAATTCATGTATTCCGTGATAATTTGAACCGAGTTGCGCCACGATTTTCGCAACTCGAAATTATTATACCTCGTCTTCCTTGGAAATTAAGAAATCATAATACTCGATATTCGAGAATCGACCCTCTAAATAAATAACACAATTGTATCCCTGACAATCCCAAATTACATTGTTTCCAAACGTTTCAAACTCCATGCAAACTCGCACAAACCGAACAACAACAAACAATTCGAAAACGATAAACCGACGAACTTCCACTCGACTCGAGCAGAAATATCGAACACCGTCTCGTTAAGAGTTGCACTCCCCCCTCCCTCCAATTATTCCGAGCGGGCGATAATTAACTGTCCCAAGAGAAGGAACACCGGTGCTTAATGAAGAATAAAATTTTCTTTTTCTCGAGTACATCCTTCTCTTAATTCCCCGCTTTAATCATTTTCGACCGACGAAATCTTTGCACGAAAGAGTTTTTTCGGATTCCTCGATGTATCTCGTTAGCGCGACGAGTTAGGACGAGTTTGGCCGAATCGAGGAGTGCAAACGGAATGATAAAAGCCTTCATCGATGCGAGGAGAGAAGACTTGGCTGTAAAACAATCGTGGGTAATTCCGATCTTTCCTTCCAAGATTGTACTCCCCTCCTTTCTATATATATAGATAAATGGATATCGAGGCCCTCGTTAAAACCTGCGTCAAGTTCTTCCTCTTCTTGGATTTTAAACTTGGCCCGAATTTTGCGGATTTTTTTTCTTCTTTCTTCCCTTCGAAACGAGATTAAGTTTCTCTTGTGTTTTTTAATAAGTTGGATATATATGTTTGTGTGGATTTCATAATTGGATTTTTTTTTTTTTCGAAAATCGACGATTCGTACGAGAATTATTTTTGGTTTTTAATGTGTATATATATATATATAT
>NW_006263499.1:318801-322785 GCF_000469605.1 Apis dorsata
TCGATATCGAGGTAATTAAAAGTCGTGGCGTGAGAGAAGCTTTTGAGAGAAGTTTGAACAAATTCATTTGCCGCAACGACGGGGGAGGGGTTAATTCATTTTTAATAAACGAGTCGAACGAAACTTTTTAAGTACATTTTCCCCGAGTCGAGCCGCGGCTCTGGCTTTCGAAACGGTTACCTTCCCAGTAATACGCTCCTCAAGAAATAATACGCCCGTTATGAAACCTTTATTGCGTGCTCACGCGTAATTTAATATAAACTTAATGCACTCGAATGGACGCAAGCAAGACAAGGGAAAGAGGGGAAGGTTTTAATGGTTCGTCCCGATAAAATAAATCGAACTTGAACTCTAACGAGATCTCTTTTCGATCTCTTCCCAGAGGAAGGAGAAAGAAAAAATCTCGAAAACAGTTTATAATTTACCTAAATTATTAAAACAAACATGCTTTATCTTCCAATTCAATTCGTCTAAATTAATAAGATTTCACAAATAATATTTATTATAAATTATATAAATAAAGAGTATACTACAAATCGAGTTAAATTTTTCCAAAAATCATTTTCTCAGAATTACCTTAATGAACATCGAGGGTTATTTCCCTCGAAAAAGGGGAGATGGGAACCGAATACCTCCCCCGTTTTTATTTTTATTTATTCAAAATATTAAATTTCACTTCTATTCCACGCTCTTGCAATCGAACGAAGGGTTTCACCCCCTCCTCCGTTAAAAGCCAATGCAGCAACCTTGATAACAATAGTTGCACCTTAATTTTCGAGTAAAGATGGGGGCGCCTTCCAGTTATTAGTTGTATTACGAGTATTAATTTCATCGTTGCTCCTTTCGAATCGTCTCGAAGACGCTTCCTTTTTCTTCCCTCTCAAGGGGAGGATGAAATATCAAATATCTCGGAGTAAGAAAAGAGGGAAAAGGTTTCTTTACTCGTTGCGTGAGGAAGGTGGAAATTAAGCAATTTAATTAGAGGGGAGTTAATGAAGCGGAGTTTGAAATTTTCACAGAAAAGAGAGGGAGAGAGAGAGGGAGAGGGTAAGTTTGGACAACTGGGCAGTTTAAATATTGTCTATTGTTATCGGGTTTGTGATTAATCGTTTGTGGAGGATTTCTCATCCGCGTGGAAATTTTCACGTGGAAGGAAGGACGAAGAAGCTTCGTCCAATATTGGAAATTTGGATATAAATTTTTATGGTAATTGGCTGGAAAGAAACCATGTTTAATTCTGTGAAAGATGATCGAGTAGCGATTAGGATTGTTGGAAAATTTTTCCTTTCTTTTTTTCTCCTTTTCTCTGACAAGTTAATTATTTGATATATCAAATTAGTTTCAATGTCTCGTGTAACAATAATATAAGAACAAAAGTTTAACTTGATATAATTTAATAAATAAATACTGAGTTTGTATGACGATATCTCTTTTATTCGTGGAAAAAATATATTTTTATCATATTATAAAGTGAATTTGCATTTACAACAAATAAGTTCAAAGAAGAAGAAGAAAGGAAGAAAAAAAGGACGAGTAATTCGTTGGATCATCGGTGACGTGTCTCCTGAATTGTCAGGAAAAAGAGTTCGAAAGGGAAGGAAAATATTCTGGAGAAGCAGAAGGGGCGACAAGGAGCAAGTTTCTTCGGATTTATTCCCGGGGAAAAACTTTATAACTGCTAGCGTAAGTATATAGTTCAGAAAGTTATTCTCACGGTAAATATGCCTCGAGTCGGTATTAAAGGCGAAAGAATCGGGTTCGAAAGAATCGTGCGTCGAAAGTGAAATTGATGTGTGGAGCACGAGGAGAATTTCCAAGTGGAAGTTCGCTAAATGAAGGTGGACTTCGAGGAAGTTCATCGAAGGAAACAAAATAACGAATGGGGCATTGGTTTAAAATTATTCTTCGCTCGTTTAACACGCTTTCGACTTTTTAATATAAACGTAACGGTCAATATACTAAAATTTTTCGATTGTACGATTTTAGGATGGAATAGATTAAGAATAAAGTTTTATTTTCGTATTTTTTTTTTTAAGAAATTTTTTGATCTCTTCTTTGATATTACTTTCAGTAATTGTCAGTGAGTTAAAATCAATATTTAAATAATTAGTAACGAATAAAAAAAGAAAAATTAAAAATTATTCGATTTTAATTCAAATATATTATCATACACCAAAAATTCAAATTCGTTATTATATACAAAATCCATGGAATATTAATTACTTTCAATTTCTTCACACAACATTCAATTCACACTATTATTCAAATATTCTACCATATACCAAAAATTCAAACGTTACCACATGAAATCTATAGAATAGTAATCATTATTTATAAATTCCTCAAATAAAAAGAAAAAAATTAAAACTTATTTCCAATTCTTCACATAACATTCAATTCATTCAATTGTCAAATATGGAGTTCATGGAATATTAATCACCATTCCTAAATTCCTCAAAAAAAAATTAAAAATTACTTCCAATTCTTCACACAACACTCAACTCATCCCAAAAAACTCAACTCTCAAATCATATGAAATCTATGAAATATTAATCACTTTCAAATTCTTCACACAACATTCAACTCACATCTTCATTCAAACAATCTATCATATACCAAATCATATAAAATCCATTACTATTATATTAATCACTGTTTTTAAATTCCTCAAACGAAAAAAAAAAAATTAAAAATCACTTCCAATTTATTCACACAATACACAACTTTCAATACACAACATCAAAAATTCAAATGTTATTATATGAAATCTATGAAATATTAATAACCTCCAATTTCCTCACACAATAATATTTAATTCACCCTAAAAAACTCTCAAATCATACGAAATCCATGGAATATTAATCACCATTCCTAAATTACTCAAAAGAAAAGAAAAAGAAAAAACTAAAACTAAAACTTTCAATTCTTCACACAACACTCAATTCAACCCCAAGAAACTCAACTTTCAAACCATATAAAATCAATGGAATATTAATCACTGTTCCAGATTCCTCAAACGAAAAGAAAAAAAAAAAACTAAAACTCACTTTCAATTCTTTCACAAAACACTCAATTCAACCCCAAGAAACTCAATTCTCAAATCATATGAAATCTATGGAATATTAATCACTTTCAAATTCTTCACACAACACTCAACTCACATCTTCATTCAAACATTCTATCATGTATCAAATCATATAAAATCCATTATTATTATATTAATTATTCTATTTCTAAATTCCTCAAACGAAAAAAAAAAAATTAAAAATCACTTCCAATTTCTTCACACAATACACAACTTTCAATACACAACATCAAAAATTCAAATGTTATTATATGAAATCCATGAAATATTAATCACTTCCAATTTCCTCACACAATAACACTTAATTCACCCTAAAAAACTCTCAAATTATATGAAATCCATGGAATATTAATCACCATTCCCAGATTCCTCAAACGAAAAGAAAAAGAAAAAATTAAAACTCACTTCCAATTCTTCATACAACATTCAACTTTCAAATCATATAAAATCCATGGAATATTAATCCAGATTCCTCAAAAGAAAAGAAAAAGAAAAAACTAAAACTCACTTCCAATTCTTCACACAACACTCAATTCAACCCCAAGAAACTCAACTCTCAAACCATATGAAATCCCTAGATCCCTCGAATGAAAGAGAAATAAACGAAAGTACAAAGCAAATGGTTAAAAAACGTCGCATGGATGACGGTGATCGAAGTTAGCCGTGGCCCGTTTCGGCCCTTTTCAACTCGAACCGACCCCTCTCGATAATACAGAAACACGGTGTCGGGGGAGGGGAGGACAAAAGCGAGGCGGCAACTCGGTCGAGTAATCCGTTGGAGATCGGTGAAGGAGGCGGAGGAAAGGTCCGAACGGCCCACTGAAAGATCGAAACTCTCCTCTCCTCTCCTCTCCTTAAGAAGGGACGGCTTTGCTCCAGGAGAAAAAGTTTCAACTCGT
>NW_006263499.1:322847-332651 GCF_000469605.1 Apis dorsata
AATCCCTGCGCCGTTATGAGGAGGGCCTTATCTTTGTCCCGGCTAGAAACTACCGTCACTCGGTTACGAAAACTTATGTCGAAAGTTTTCGTTCTTAGTTGTAAAAAGGCGTCGCGGTTCGATGGACAGGTGAGGCGAGGGGGCGAAGTTGAGGCGAACAGAATTTCGAATATGGAAGGTTTGGAACGTGGGGAACGACTCGCCTCACCGGTGTATTTCTTTGCGAAATATCGTGGAGAGGTTGGAAGTTCAAGTTCAGGTAGTAATGTAACTGGAATTGTGAATATACCTAAGAGTTTTTCTTGCTTCCTTTCGTTCTTGCTCTTCTTAAGTTTTTAACGATGAAGGATTTTTTCGTTGTGAATAATTTTATATATATGTATATGTAGCAGTTGAGTTTTTGGGTTAGGATTAAATTCAATAGATAGTTTGGATCAATATTCTAGTTCAATAATGTATCTAATGAGTTTCTGATGTTGAATAATGTCAATAATGGCTCGAGAAAAGGCAAAGACAACTTATTATTGTAAATATATGTATGTGATTGGAATATCATTTCTTTTTTTAATAATATTTTTTCTTGAATATATATATTCAGTAAAGCAGTTAAGTTTTTGGTAATTTATAATAGAATTAAATTTAGTACATAATTTAGATTGATATAAATTATTCCTTATATATATATATATATATATGTATAATCTTAAGTAGCAAATATTAAATCTATATCCCTATTCTATTTCAATAACATATTTCTGGAGCAATGTTGAATAATGTCAATGTTGAAAAAAAGACATATAAATATATGTACATGATTGGAAGAAGATGTCAGTAGAGTAATTAAGTTTTTAAAATTCAATAGATAGTCTGGATCAACATTAATTAGGTTCCTTATATATATAATCTTAAATGGCAAATATTAAATCTATATCCCTATTCTACTTCAATAATATTTTTGGAGCAATAATAATATATGTATGGTTGAATAATATATGTATAATAATGGCTCAAGAAAAGGCAAAGACAACATATAAATATATGTATATGATTGGAAGATATCGTTTTTTCTTTTAACAATTTTCTTTTTTGAATATATATATTCAGTAGAGCAGTCAAGTTTTTAAAATTCAATAGATAGTCTGGATCAATATAAATTAATTCAATAACATATTTCTGGAGCAATGTTGAATAATATCAATGGTTCAAAAAAATATGTAAGTGATTGGAAGGGGATATTGTTTCTTTTTTCAACAATTTTCTTTTTTGAATATATATATTCAATAGAGCAATTAAGTTTTTAAAATTCAATAGATAGTCTGGATATTAATTAAGTTCCTTATATATATAATCTTAAATGGCAAATATTAAATCTATACCCCTATTCTACTTCAATATTTTTGGAGCAATGTTGAATAATATCAATGGCTCAAGAAAAAGCAAAGACAACATATAAATATATGATTGGAAGAGGATATCGTTTCTTTTTTTAATAACTTTCTTTTTTGAATGTATACATATAACAGAATAGTTTTTAGAATTAAATTCAATAGATAGGTTCCTTACATACATAATCTTAAATAACAAATATTAAATCTGAAAATCCCTATTCTACTTCAATAACTACGTATCTACATATTTTCAGGAGCAATCTATTGAATAATGTCAATGAGAAAAGTCATATAATTTGGCATTGAATTGTCGAAAACGATGGCAAAGAAAACAGTCCTCGGATAAACTCTCTCAATTCACGGCCGACGTAGTAACACACGGATCTGATATAAATTAATTATGCGCGGTAAATAATGAGCACGCTGGGCAAAACGCCAACTACGAAACAATTAACCTGGCCCTGTTATCTTTACTTACCAAACCCTTCTTCTCATTCGCGAAAACCAAAAAATTCTCTCTCTCTCTTTCTCCTCGAACATCTCGATTTTTAACCGATCTCACTGCAAACTCGTTCGAACGTGGGATGCTTGCATCCTTGTTTTGCCTCGCAAGGCAACGAGGATTTTCATCGAGCTCGCCTTCTCGGATTTGACTTGCAGAAAACGGCTCGCTTGCACACAAGTCAGATTTCGTACCGTTTACAGCAACGTAAGCACAAGTATATTAGTATACATATACATATATTAGTAAGTATACATAGTATATTAGTATATATTATATAGTATATTATATATATATATATTAATGTATTAGTATACACTACATGTACGTAAATATATATATATATAGTATATTATATATATATTAGTATATTAGTATATATTATATAGCATATTATATATATATATTATTATATTAGTTTATATTATATAGTATATTATACATATTAGTACATTATATATATTATATTATATNATATATTAGTATAAAAAAAGTGTTCTCAAGATATCGATGTCTCAACTGAACAAACACCTCGTACAAATGCACATACACCATCTCACACATATCCTTACATTTCAGGTCGACGAAAAACTCGACGTTGCATCAAAAGAAAGAAAAAGAAGAGGAACCTAATAATTACTCATCCTCTTGAAACGTATCCCAAGACGCGTTAACAATTCAGGAATGGAAGGGAAAGGAAGAGCTCGACGGCACAGGTTCGTATCGAAAACGGAAGGGAGGGGGAGGAGGAGATTGAAAAATATAAAATAATAACAAAAAGGGGGGAGCGGCGCAAAGTGTTTCGCCCAGTTATGGAGGTCGAAGTTCGTTACCGGACGCGTCACGGAAATGGCGAAACCTTGTCAGTCGGCGCGGAGGAACGCTTGGAAAGCTAGAAAAGGGGGGGATGGAGGGGGGACACGAACTCCTCGACCAGGTGGAGGAGAGACCCCGCGCCGTCCAATCGAATTAATTTAACTCTCCGAGCGAGGTTCCAGCAATTTCCGCAATTTTTCTAGCTCTCCACCATTTTCGACCACTCTGCCTCCCTCCTCCTCTTTACACGAGCCGGTGAGAGAGAGAAAGAGAGAGAGAGAGAGGGACGAGGAAATATCCGGCCCTCCGTTTTATTATGCTTCCTTTCCGATCCTCCTCCAACGTTGCCGCGACGTTGATCAGATTAGACGTTTTCTACTCTTGGAGGGATCGATGGAGAGGGGGTTGAGATGGTTGTGCAACAGGCTCGCGTGGGAATGGTTTCGTCGAATGAATTCGTGTTCGGGAAGTTGCGAAGGGAGGGCTCGAATATTTCTGCGTTAATTTCTTTCAGGAAAATGTATCTGCGTTTGATATCGAAAGAATTTTCGTTAAATCGTAGAAATTGTGGAAGTTCGAATATTTTTGATGTATCGATTTGTGTATATGTGTTAATTTCTTGAGAAAATTTATTTACGTTGAAAAAGTTAATTAAATATTAAATTTAAAATTGTAATGAGAGTATTTGAATACTTGATACATCGATTTGTGTATAATGTTAATTTCTTGAGAAAATGTATTTATGTTGAAAGAGAAGTAATTAAATAATGTTGAAGTTGTAAAGAAAGTATTCGAATATTTGATATATTGATTTATATAGTATGATTTATATAATATATTTTGAGAAAATATTTATGTTGAAAGAATTAATTGTGAAAATGTTGAAGTTGAAGTTGTAAAGAGAGTATTTGACGTATCTATTTGTGTATAGTGTTAATTTTTTGAAAGAATTAATTGTGAAAATGTTAAGTTGAAGTTGTAAAGAGAATATTGATATAGTATATATCAAAGTATAGTATAATAGAGAGCAAATATAAATATAATATAAATATAAATATATATAAATATAGCAAAGTATAGCAGAGAGAATTTGATATAGTATGAATTTTTTGAGAAAATATATTTACGTCTGATTGAAAGAGGAATTGTGGAAATATTAAGATGAAGATAATATTTGAGAAAGTATTTGAATATTTGATCGTGTGAATTTTTTGAGAAAATGTATTTACATCTGGTTGAAAGAGTTAATTGTGGAATATTAAAATGAAGATAATATTTGAAAAAATATTTAAATATTTGATATAGATACGTGTCAATTTTTTTGAGAAAATGTCTCTGTATCTGGAAATATTCTTCTGGAAATATTAAGCTACGAGTTTTTTTCTTTTCTTTATTTTTCGCTTTATTAGATCAAAACAGAAATTAATTCAAAAAAATCAGAAATCAAAATAGAAATTAATTTAATTTCGGATAATCCATGGAAAATATCGAATATTTTTCACGAAACTCAAATTAATTTTTCATTTTCAAGCGCAACGGGTTAATAAATTATTTGTCAAAGAGAAGCGTTACGAATTCATTTTATAAAAAAAAAAAAAAAACGTGTCAACAGATCTCTCTAGACAGATTTACCTAGAGAGATAGGTAGATATTTTTAAGAAAAAAAAAAAATCTATGAATAAATTATTGCGTGGGAGGAATTAAAGCTTATAGACGAACGACGATTCAATATTCAGAAATTGAAATCCCTTTCCCTTCCTTATTTGCCGATCCCGATACAATTGTTTTGAATCAATTCATGGCGATATCAATTTAGCAGAACCGTTGGGGAACATCAATATTTAATCAACCGTCGTCAACCTGACTTCCCTTTGTTCCAAATTAATGAAACAGAGACAGAAGGTTTACGTTCCAATCCTACCCCCGGATCTTTATTAAAGACGTGATGTAATACATTTCTCGGTTGATATTGAATTTTAAAAGCGAAAGTATTCGAACGCTTGCATTTGCAATTTTTGATGAACGAAATACTTGTGGAGGAAGCTTGTTGTTGCAACGATAAAGAATATATTGTATACGTCGGCAAAATTTGAAAATGATTCACCAATTTATGTAACAGTTATAATGTACAGGCTCATCTTAATGAATACGCATCATCATCGAGTCTCTATCTGGTTAGTCGAATTTTGATCGACACCGATTTGGACGAAAATGCGAAGTAAACGTTGGAGGGAAAAATATATTCGTTGGCTGAAAAATATATTCTGGATCTGCTACTTCGCGTTTGGAGGAAAGATTTTATTTTATTTCGCGTCGATTCGAAGACGTGGAACGCGATTCGTAAGACTTTGTACGCGCGTCATACATCTCGGTCGACGAGAGTGTCAGAAGGCTCGTTCGAATTGAACGTCGTCTCGACGAATGTACAGCGGGTAACGAAGGTATTCGAACGCTTGCATTCGCAATTTTTGATGAACGAGGTACGCACGTGGAAGGGGCTTGTCGTTCGCGACAACGATAAAGAGCGTTCTAATTACGTAATTACGTAATACTACATTAGTTATCACAGTGGTCAGAAGAGAATTCGAACGCTTCGCATATTCGTAATATTGGGTGGGGGGGGGGGGGCGTTGGACCACCTTTGGTGGTTGATAATTTCGTAAAATCGATGGAATTCCGTATGCTTGTTCCAATTTTTCCTTTAAGCATCCCCTTCGAAGGTATTTGAAATTTATTCAATTTCCTTTCTTCTATTTCACCCCATAACGTATATTTAACGTGTAAGCTATTTGCTTCTGCAATTTTACAATACACGTTCACTTGAAAAATCATTTTCCCAAGCAATATCACATGAATCGTGGGACGAATTAATTACACTTAAAATTATTCCTTTTCTACATCCCCTTACATCGAATACAAACACTTTCTTGGCGCCAATTATTCCACCACGTTACATCCATTTCTGTTCCCAATCGCGCCTCGAATAACCGACGATCCGATACAATTGGATCGAAAATGATGTCACGTTCGCCATATGAAAAAAAAAAAACGCGGAAACGTCACCGACTTAACACGCGTCACTTTCGTCGATTGTGTAACGCCGCGCCACCGAGAATGGATAACAATCGACGAGAAGAGGAGGAGGAGGAGGAGGAGAATACACATATATACACACACATATATATATATTTTTTTTCCATCGATGCACTTTTTCCAGCCGCGCGATTACTGTCACGGAAAATTTAATTGCGGATCGTTTGGCGCGTGTCGTGAGAGAGAGAGAGAGAGAGAGAAAGAGAGAGGAATTGAAATTGAAAGGTACGAGTGTTGGAGTACCGGTGACGTATAAACACCTCGACAAGATAGATTGTTGTTTGCGTTGTATATAATAAAATCCACCGGTCGAAAACCTGTTCGCCTGCAAATATTTTAATGCAAACAACCTGGCCGAAGGCGGGGGTGAATTGATTAAAAAAGCGTAATTAAAGCGTCACGACGACGCAAATGTATTATTGTAATAAAAATAACGTAACGGCGAAATAATGTAACGTTCCTTCTTCCTTTCTTTCTTTCTTTCTTCTTCTTCTTCTCTCTTTTCTTTCGAATTAAATTACCGATCCGAGGTATTTTATGCGAGGCCACGATCTTCCTCGAAAAGAAAAGAAAAGAAACAAAGTTCTTCTCTTCCCTTCCTGTTCATCGATACAAACAAGAGAGCAATCTTACGGGGAAAATTTATTTCTTCCAACGAAGCTGCTTTCGAAGGGGGAGATGAATATTACAAAGGATGATTTTTTAAGGATCGCAAGATCGACGATCGAAACTTTCTCTCCAATTTTTTTTGGGGGGGAAAGGGTTAAGGGAGGGATGGTTTCGCAAGGAGAGAAGGGAAAATTCGATCGAGAGAACGATGGGAGCGCGCTGCATCTCTGTGTATCTCTCCTCCCTTCGACGATGTCTTTCGGGGAGCGTTTAATTTCCGGCTCGCCATCATTCTTGCCCACGATACGCGCCTGCCTGATGATAATAAACCGATAGTGATCGAGCGATTTCTTTTTTCAAAACTCGCTTTCGAGGGGCGATGAACGAACACAGTGAATAAAATAAAAGGATTTTGCAAAGTGGTTACTTAAAAATGGACGAGGATTTCGTTGTTTCGATCAATCGAGAGAGAATTTTTTTGATTTCCAAGCTTACTAGATTTTGTTAAAAAAAAAAGAAAAAAGAAAATTTGTTATTCGATCATCGTAAACACGATATAATAATTTTTCCATCCGGAGGAGGTAATAGCGTGGAAAACTCGGTATTGACTAATCAAGGATTCTTCCCAAGGTGGCGTGAAAAACACAATTTAAATGTAAATTTCGCCGCTTCTGGTTTTCAAGAAGCCTCCTCTTCGACTCCTCCCCCCTCTCTCTCCTCCTTTTTGATTACAACAAGTTTTGATCAAGTCCGAGGAGAAGCGTCTGGTAACGCCTCTTGTTATTAATCGTATCTTTTTCTTCTTCTATTCTTAAGAGAATTCTAAAGACACTTTCGAACGATTCCAATTCCGAATTTGGAAAGAAAGAGTGGTAAGAAAAATTTACGTCTAAAGAAGTCTTAAGAATAACAAATATTTTATTCCTTCCTCCTATTGAAAAGAATTCTGCAACAACAACGTTGATTAATCCCCGTTCCCTGGTTCTGACAGAGCCAGCTGACAACTTGGAGAATCTCGTGCATTTTTCACGGAGAATATTGTTGTTACAGTGGAGGAGGGCGTAGTGCGAAGTGCTAATCGCGTTCCCCGCACAATTTACATTTAATCAAAGGGAAAGCCCATTGGCCACGCTTCGTGCTATTTGCTTGCCATTGAAATCCCTTTTCCCTCCCTCCCTCGCCCTTTCTTCCTTCCTCCTCCTCCTCCTCCTCCTCCTCCTCTTTTCTCTCCATCGTGCACGTTTCGAGCGTTCGTACGTGCCGTGGACGGAATACGTAAAAGCGAGGTTGGATGGCGCAAGTTCTTCGAGGGATAAAATCTCTACGAACGGATCCCAGTTGTTCTTTTTTTACTTTCCTCGAAATTAAGGAGGATAATCGTCCCTTCGAAAGGAAAATCGTCGTGCATAACGTCGCACACTTGAAACGAATCTATTCGAAACGAACTTCACTAACGAAACGTTAAAAATAGTATAACAGGAGATGTTAAAGATATTGAAAAATCAGATTCCAAAAATTCGTATTAAAACAAAGAGGTTTAAAAATTATTACAGACCAGCAAACATTTTCAATACGAAGAATCTCACGATTCACAATATTCAAAGAAATTCAAAAAACCAGGATAGACATGAGAGAGTATGAGAAGAGAAATCCGCGGAGAAATATTCTTTAAAAATCCGTCTCGGTTACGCAAACACACGAGAGAAACGGGGGAGGAATGGGCCGTGGAAGGGTGGCTGCGATCGCGCCATTTCCGCCTCCCCCGTTCCGTGTCCTTTCACAGGACAGTTTCACGTCCTTCAAGCCCGGAGCGGTGTGCGAATCTGTCCGATAAAACAGCGGATGGACCATTAGCTAATCCTCTGGGAGGGCGACAACGCCGCGAGGGAGGACGGATGAAGGAAGGAGCGGGCGAGGGGAGGAAGGGAGAGAGAGAGAGAGAGAGATTTCAGGGCGGGCGATTGATTGGGGCGACGCTCTCTCCCCGATCCCGATCCCGATCCCGGTTGATTAGAATGGAGCAACACGAAATCCCTCTCTAACCGGCTAATGGCACGCCGCAACCTGTGTTTACCGTGATCTCCGAGTCCGCTGTATGCAGCTCGCTCGCGATTCGTCATCTGCAATGCCAATGAAACAACCGGCCGTGGAGAAGATGGGGATCGGCCGCGATTTCGGCCCGCGCTTCCTCCTCCCTTCCTTCCCTTTTCCTTCCGAACGATTGCCATAGAGGCAGACGAGCGATTAACGATGGAACCGTGTCGTTTCGAGGATCGTTTTGTCGCTGGGGACGTCGAGAGGCAATTGGCTTCGTTTTCGTTTCTGGCGGATCAAGTTTTCTTATTTAAGTCTTTATCTTCTTTGTCAAATCGAGAAATCGTATGAGGTTTCGTAAAACCGAACGATCGTAATCGACACTAGCGCCACGCGGCTATTAACTACTAGTTGGACTTGATAAACTTACGTGGTTATTTATATCTGTTGCTTCTTTCAAAATTTGTATATTATTTTTCAAACGAGACTTAGCTTCGTTTTCATTTCTGGCAGAGCAAGTTTCCTTAATCTTCTTTCCTTTATCGTCTTTGTCGTTCAAATCGAGAAACATCGGATGGGTTTTCGTGAAACCGAACGATCGTAATCGACACTAGCGCCACGCGGCTATTAACTACTAGTTGGACTTGATAAACTTACGTAGTTATTTATATCTGTTGCTTCTTTAGAAATTGTTATATTATTCTTCAAACGAGACTTGGTGTCCATTTCATTTCTGGCGGATCAAGTTTTCTTACTTAACCCTTTATCTTCTTCGTCAAATCGAGAAATATATGGAATTTCGTGAAACCGAATTTCAATCGTAATCGATACTAGCGCCACGCGGCTATTAACTACTAGTTTGACTTGATAAATTTACGTGGTTATTTATATCTGTTGCTTCTTTCAAAATTTTTATATTATTTTTCAAACAAGACTTAGCTTCGTTTTCATTTCTGGCAGATCAAGTTTCCTTAATCTTCTTTCCTTTATCTTCTTTGTCGTTCAAATCGAGAAACATAGGAGGTATATTCGTGAAAACGAACGATCGTAATCGACACTAGCGCCACGCGGCTATTAACTACTAGTTGGACTTGATAAACTTACGTGGTTATTTATATCCGTTGCTTCTTTCGAAATTGTTATATTATTCTTCAAACAAGACTTAGCTTCGTTTTCTGGCAGATCAAGTTTCCTTAATTAATCTTTTTTCCTATATCTTCTTTGTCAAATCAAGAAACGTATGAGGTTTCGTGAAATTGAATTTCGATCGTAATCGATACTAGCGCCACGCGGCTATTAACTAGTTGGACTTGATAAACTTACGTGGTTATTTATATCCGTTGCTTCTTTCGAAATTGTTGT
>NW_006263499.1:332713-334033 GCF_000469605.1 Apis dorsata
ATTATTCTTCAAACAAGACTTAGCTTCGTTTTCATACAAGATTTCGTATTCGATAAACTCGTTTTTGGCTTTTTACGTTTATTCGATCAGGAGATAAATTAATATTTAATTTTGAAAGCGAATAAGATCGAGAGATAAAGATAATTCAGGAATCATCTGCTTTCAAAATCGCATCAAGACTAGTTATATCCTAGTAGATAAAAATAATAATAATAATAAATACAAGTTGAAATAAAATTAACAATCTTAAGTTGATCTTCGTTTTACCAATATAATAATTGCGATAATTTTCGATAAAGGCTGACGACAACCAGTGGGATAATAAATTAATGGATGCTTTTAACGTACAACACAAGACGCGGTCGTCGCCGAGGACAAGACACGACACAGGCATCGAATGAAATTATCGAGGTTCTGTGTCCTCCTCGCTATTCACCCTTCGACCATTCCTTCCTTCCCTCGGTTCATGGGCCAGTAGAATCGAATATCGGCCCGCTCCCAATCTCGATGACAATTATTTCCATTATTAGAAATTTAATAAAGAGTTTCGAGGGGTTCGTTGCACGTCCATCCTCGAGGAATACCTCGAACATCTATCAACAATTTATCGATGGGAAACAAGGATGAATAAAGGATGAAATTTGATTTTCGAGCGACGAAATTTATATATTATTATAATTTTATTGTAATATTAATTTATAAACGAAATTTAAATTTACGATAATATATTTTCGATATATCGTTTCTCGAAAGACATTAAGACATTTTTGCCACTGGTTCACGGATTCAGAAATGGGGCGGCGCACGCTGCGTTTGAAATAGGAAACAGGAGAACACGTTGACAGATTCATCTGTATTCAGCAAGGTGAAAATCTTACGATTATGTGCGAGCTGTGCGCCGAGACGTGGAAAGACGTGACCCTTGTTCATCAAAAATTTATTCGGTATATTTCGTCGATATATATATATATATTTTATTATAACTTTAAAAACTATTCTTCTTTTTCTCTTTTTTCTTTATTATAATCGACAAGCAAATTTCTTTCGAATTAATTCGAATCTAATCTTTCTTACATTTCTTCAATAAAATATTGCTTTATAAATTTCATCTGTATATCGCGATTGTTATAAAAATACGTTATAAATATTTTTTTTAAAACTTCTTAAATAACAAAAAATATATATTAATTCTTGTACAAAATTTGACAAATTATCTTCAATATATCTATCACAAAAAAATTTAATTGGAAAAGAAAAATTCCAGCGACTATTTGCTCTACCTGCAATATCTCCCCTCCTTTTTTTTTTTTTTTTTTTTTT
>NW_006263499.1:334392-336588 GCF_000469605.1 Apis dorsata
AGTTTCGAAAGAGCGAAAATCGCGGTACGGAACATTTCCGCTATACTTGGCCTCCTACAACTTCTACATTTCAACAGTGTGACATTCGAGAGAATGGAATCGCCGCGTACAACCCCACTCGCTTTATTCTCTTGAAATTTTAACATTACTACGCTGACATTTGACGGAACGAAATTGCCAAGTATAATACGATCTTTCACATTTCTTTCCGTCACAGTATCCTTTCACAGTATTGTATAAACTACTTATTAAAATTATCGTTAACAATATTCGAAATTCGATGTCGATTCATCCACACGAGGACAAGTCAAAAATTATAAAAAAAACAAATTATTACAAAACTATTAATTTATTATCGATCGAGAAAGGGAAGAAAAAAAAGTAAAAAAGCGTATACGTTTGAACGTTCCACCTCCACGATTCTCGCGTGGAGAGAAAGGGGTGGTTGATATACGGCGGCTATCGTGTTACAATTACTACACGAGGTCAGCGAGGCGGCTGAGAAGAAGGGCTGGTTCGAGAGGTTGGAACGAAGGGCTGACCTTCGAGAATGAATGGTCCTCTTAATTTCTTCAATAATGGGTCTAGCAGCGGCAGCGAGGGGTGGAGGGGGGGTTGGCTGTTTATCAAGACTACGATAGGTAGGTAGGTAGGTAGGTCGGGCCGCGAATCCTTCCTTCCGTACGAGCTTCTCGCACGAATGGCCCCGCCTTCGACCCCTTCGTGATCGGAACAAAGGGAGAGAAAAAAATTATTACCCCTTCGAACGCCGATTTAAAACTCGTCGGGGTGGAATTAGAATAGAGATCGAAGGAAAAATTGGGAGAGAGATTTCGTGGAAAGTGATAGCGTGCTTTTTCTTGTTTGTTCCGCTCTGCCAGTTTCTGCCATCCGGCTTAAATCCCCTCATCCCCCTCCCCATTTATGCGCGCCGCGAAACATAATAATCCTCTTACGCGATGGCGCGACTTCATTAAGCATTCACCGTTCAACCGAGTATCTAACAATGTATCAAGGGTTGTAAGACGTGGTGGATTCGAGGGAATAGCGAAATAGTGTGCGTGTACACGAGTATATGAGATATCGTGCCGATTTTATTTATTTATTTATTTTTTCTTTTTTTTTTTTCCGCCCTGTTTGATCAAATACGTTTGAATTTGAAAATCTTGGAAATTTTATCCGAGATTCTTCAAGTTTAATTCGTTGAAAAAATTCGTATCGAGAAACTTGGAAGTGTGTAATAAATTGATCGACGAACGCGTTAAAATCGTTGAATCGCGTAAATAAGTTCGAATAAGTCTATATATCCACTTTTACATTTAATTATCTTTGATTATCGATTCTGCCTCTACCCCGTTTCTATTACCTCATTCATCGTTCTATTACCCCCGTTCTCGTTTGTACAAATTTAAACGGACCCAACATCGAGTGTTAAATTAACTACAGCTATCGTCGAATCGACCGCAATACCGTATTTAATTGATCAACGTTAAATCAATATAATGGTCGGTAAATATAATCAACGCAATTGACAAACTAATAATAATAATAATAATAATAATAATAACAACGACAATAATAATACGAAATACCGTGAAAATGAGAAGTAATTATTTTCGTTCCATATTTTCAATTTCTAACACGAGCAATAAATAAATAAATAAATAAATAACACGAGTTGGAAAAATCCCCCTTCAAAATTTTCTTCAAACTTTTTATCGAATTTCGATAATATTTAAAAATATAAATTAATAAATAATACGTACAAAATTTCATTACTTAAAGAAGAAAAAAAAATAGCAGCAATCTGTGTTTAAATTAAAATCTCTCGTTTAAAAAAAAAATTTTCCTCAAACTTTCTATCGAATTTCGATAATATTTAAAAAAAATATATATATATAAATTACGTTTCATTAATAAATAATTCGTGCAAAATACTTAAAGAAAGAAAAAAAAAATAGCAGCAATCCGTGTTTAAATTAAAATCTCTCGTTTAAAAAAAAAATTTTCCTCAAACTTTCTATCGAATTTCGATAATATTTAAAAAAAATATATATATATAAATTACGTTTCATTAATAAATAATTCGTGCAAAATACTTAAAGAAAGAAGAAAAAATAGCAGCAATCCGAATTTAAATTAAAATCTCTCGTTTAAAAAAAAAATTTTCCTCAAACTTTCTATCGAATTTCGATA
>NW_006263499.1:337205-340708 GCF_000469605.1 Apis dorsata
CTCGTGCCGCGGGTTTGTTATTTCTGCATTACCGGCGAAAGAGAAAATATGTTGGTTGCCGGTCTGTTTGCCGTGCAAGGATAGATTGGCGTCTTGTGTAAATCGTGGTATATACTATATATATATATGTATATATATATGTATAGGATATATACATATATATATACCCTTCGATGCCATTAGCCGACAGCAGAAGTTTTCCCTTTGTGCCTTTCCTCGAAATATTCCTCTTCTGTTTCTCGGGGGTTCACGTTGCTACGGATAATATACGGGGAGGAGGGGGTAAATAATGATGCACCGAAGGCACACTCTTGTGCAGGGGGAATGGGAACTGAAGGAACGAAGAAGGAGGAGGAGGAGGGGAAGGAGGAACGTTGGATTGTTACCCCTCGCTTGATCCGTGAAATCTTCTTGGGAAACGATTATATTCGAGGACCGATGGAAATAAGGGGCTTAATTCTTTTCCGCGTGGCTCGATTTTATTGGTGATGATTTGGCGGAAACTACGATATCAATTCCTCTTACGGAACGGATATTCGTTATATCGATTGGATCTTATTAAAAATTAGGAAAATTTCCAACCTGCCGTGACTACGGATATAATCGCTTTCGATCGATCGTTAGAAGCGTGGAATCTTGCCCTTTAAAACTATTTTTCGTTTATTCCCGTACGACTTTTAGTTGTCGAAATATCGTCGTGCAAAGAAGAGGTTAATTCTCAATCGTTTACCTTACAACTGATTCTAAGCTCTATTAAAATTACGAAAACTTTGAATCGCTATAACTCCGAAGATAATCGTTTTTAATCGATGAACGAAAGATCGTTGGAAGCGTGGAATCTTTCTTTTTAAAACTCTTTTTCGTTTATTCCTGTATGACTTTTAGTTGTCGAAATATCGTCGTGCAAAGAAGAGGTTAATTTTCAATCGTTTACTTTACAACTGATTCTAAGCTCTATTAAAATTACGAAAACTTTGAACCGCTATAACTCCGAAGATAATCGTTTTTAATCGATGAATAAAAGATCGTTGGAATCGTG
This sequence comes from Apis dorsata, assembly GCF_000469605.1. Lineage (NCBI taxonomy): Eukaryota > Metazoa > Arthropoda > Insecta > Hymenoptera > Apidae > Apis > Apis dorsata. Next base: position 338,245 of record NW_006263499.1, read on the forward strand.
GAATTTTGCCCTTTAAAATGCATTTTGATTTATTTGGACACGACTTTTGGTTCCCGAGATATCGTCGTGTAAAGGAAAGAATAATTTTTTTATCGTTTACTATCTCCTTCCTTGTTGTCTACTTTCTCACTCGCACTCGCGTCACCGACCTATCCCAAACTCTATACAAGCGACAGACCTGGAAAAGATACAGGTCATTGTGTTAGCAGTATAAAAAGCAGTATAAAAAGTTTGAATGTATCTCGGCAACCGATTGAGATATTAAAATGAACCAATCAAAAAGAACTTATTCAATAACATCTAATTCGTCTATTCTCTGAATAGTTTTTGACGACAAAGTTTTTTTTCAAGGAGTAAAAAAATCAAAGTTTTATTTTGCGCGAATAGTCCACTATTCCTTTACTTCAAAATTCAACAATTGCAACAAATAATAAAAATTCCAATTTTCATCGACTCGTACCTATATACGATTTCTATCAAATATAATACAGTGAAATATAAGTATCGTTCCTTAATATTTCTAAAAATATTACAAATTACAAAAGTAGATCTAGATCAAGCTGGATCAAAATTTTTTATTAATAATTTTAATTTTTTATTCATTAATAAATTTCAATATTATACATTATTAATTTTAATATTTAATCATTCTATATATCCAATTTTTTAAACATTTATTATTAAACGAATATTAATTTTTACAATAATTTCTAATAATTCATTTAATTGAATTTTATTTATTATTTTAATTTCAAGTATATTAATAATTTGAAATTATTTTATTATATTAAAAAATAGATTTATAAAAATTAATTTTTACAAAAATAATCTTTTAAGTTTAAAAAATAATTATTTTTATTACAGATTAATTTCAATAATTTTATTATTACTAAATATTTCAATTTTTTTAATTATAAATTTTTTATTTTAATAAATAAAATAACATATATATCACATATTATAACGGGATAAGCGTACGAAACTATCGCGAAAATAGTAGCAGCTGATGCTTATACTCACTAAGAATTAAATATTATATCAGCGGTTTCCCTATTGGCAATGTCATTACTCCTAATAAAAAAAAAAAAAAGAAATAAAAATTCTTAAGATCTCAAGAACGAAAACGAGATAGCCGATTTAAAAGGAAAAAAGAGAGAGGGACGATATTTCATGCATCCCGTCCCGTGCGGGGAGAGAGGCAGCACGTCTCTCCTCCCTGTCCCCTCACCGCGGACGGCCGTCGCGCTCAAGGTAAATAAGGCGGCGAGATCCGGCAGGTTTCGCATTCTTTGCAGGCGTGCAACCTCGTAAATCTGTCTATCGTGTGTATTCGTCGAGGGCGTTATGTGCATCTCAAAAGTTGTTCGCGGCGGGCTGCTGGGCATCGAACGGACGCATCGATCACGTGTTTCAAATATGGCTCCCCCTTCCTCCTTCTCCTCCGCCCGCAATTCTTCCCTGCACACCTTCCCCTTTCGCCGCCAGGGGGACGACGATCGATCGCAAATCGATCCATCAGAGCCTTGCGAGTCACGAGTGGTAGTCGGAGGCATGAGATATTTTACGTTACGGGCCGGGCCAGAGCTAACCTGTCTAACAACAAAATGGACAGTCACGTTAGCCCCCCTCCCCCTCCCCCTCCTCCCTGTATGCTTCGTGTTAACCTAACCTCGGAAAATTTGATACGACACGGGGAGAAAAATCGCCCTATATCCGGGCTACAAATTGTCCGAATTTTTTTCTACTTTTCTAAATAGATTTTAGAATAAAGTGTATATATACATCATTTTTCTCTTCTTAAAGAATTTACGAAGTGTTTTAATATTGTTGTAAAGAGAGAAAGAAATTTTTCTCTAAAAATTTTACTCGATAAAAGTGAGCAAAAAATATATATTACAATATATATATAGTTTCTTTGTTGATCAAATGTTAAACGATGGCAATTTTATTCTTTTCTTTACGCTTTTAAAAGAGTATCGAGTGAACCTAACCTAAAAACTCGATGTCCACATTCTTCTGTTCGCCTCTTCAGGAGGATCTCTCCAACGTTAAAAGTTCGATTATTATTACAAACGTGCGAAAGAATCGTTCTTTCGTGTCACGTTCTTACGCATATCGCATATAAAAAAGTTAAACCTCGACTATCGAAAAACTGGGAAGGTTGGTGCCGAGACTGATCGTTATTAGCATCGAGGAAACGATTTTCGAAAGAATCGTGCGCCACGCTTCGTTCAAATAAAAATAAGAAAAGGGAAAAAAAAAAACCAGGAAAAGGTTGAAAGCGCTCAACATGCAAATCGGGCCATCGGTTTTGTTAATGCGAATATGCAAATGCCGGTTTGTTTACGCGTATAGGCCCACGGGTTGAACGCGGAGAGAAAAATCGAAGGGAGATCGTGAGACCGAATAATCGAGTCTTTTCTTCCGCCTCTTGCCGCCTCCTCCTCCTCCTCCTCCCCTCGTT
>NW_006263499.1:340930-344047 GCF_000469605.1 Apis dorsata
GTAATATTAATGCTTCGTAAATACGCGAAACTCCTCTCATTGAAACAGAAATCCAACTTTCGAATAAAACTTTCGTAGAAATTTTATCGCCTTTTTATTTCTTTTACTTGATGAAATAAATCGTTGGGATTTCTTAAAAATTTCGATGATATCTGAATATATCAGAATTAAACTATTAACCGAGTTAAAAAAGTTTTAAGAATAAAGTTAATCTGAGTGATTAAACGATTATTATTTACTGTCGATTTCTCATGTAAACTCGTTATAAATTATTATAATATAATAATATAATATAAATAATATAATAATAATAAATATAATTAATATAATAATTTACAATTATTATTATTATTAGTTTGATAACAACTTATCCAATTTTATCTTATACTATTAACTATTATTTTGCCCCATTACATTAAAATCGATTTTAGAAATCGAATTCTTTCGAATCTCTTCGTTTATGAACTCTGAAATTAACACGATATATATACATATTATCCCCATTTGTTAGACAAACGAAATCTCTCGTTGTGAATTAATGCGAGTCAAGTTTGTTTCGTCCGGGTTGCCGAAATTAGCCCGATTCCAGGTATCAAAGGGGAAGCGAAAAATTTTCATTCGCAACGGGCACGTAGGACGAGAGTGTATACGACGGTGTTTCGCGGTGTCCCGACCTGGATACAGACATCTCCAATATTTGTCGACGGTGTGTAACGGTGCTTTGAAAAGAAATATACGGGCGGGCGTCGTGCAGTTAGTTGCCTCCTTTTTTCACGGGGATACAGAAGTTATCTCTGTTCCGGGAGAGCGGTATCCGATGAAATCTATTTTTCTTCCACCGCGTGGAGAGAACGGAACCATCCTACCAACCTCCTTGTGCTAACACAAAGGGAAAGGGAACAATAATTTCACGATTTCCGACGGTTCGAAAACGCATCGCGGGGGATTTTTCAACGGGGGATCGAAAAAAGGTCGGACAGCTTGAAATTGCTACCGCGCTTTCCAAAAAAAGCTCCGACTCCGCTTTTTCTTTTTCTTTTTCTTCTTTCGAAAATGTTTCCTCAATTCATCTCGAAAGAAACGCGCCTCATGAATTTTATTTAATTTATTAGGAAAATATAATTGCTTGAAACTTTAACGGATTTTATTTCTTCTCGATATTCGATATTCCTTTCCAAAATTTTTAGATTCCAAATTGACGATTGTTTAAATTAGAAAATTATGCTTTTGAATGATGAGGAACTGGATTCGATGATATCCTTTCCAAAATTCTTCGATTCCAAACTAGTTAAATAAATTATTTAATTAGAAAAATACGCTTTTCAATGATGAAGAACTGGATTCGATGATATCCTTTTCAAGTTTCTTTAATTCCAAACTAATTAAATAAATTATTTAATTAGAAAATTACGCTTTTGAATGATGAGGAACTGGATTCGATGATACCCTTTCCAAAATTCTTCGATTCCAAACTAATTAAATAAATTATTTAATTAGAAAAATACGCTTTTCAATAATAAGAAATTGGATTCGATGATATCCTTCCCAAAACTTTTCGATTCCAAGTCAATGATAGATTGTTTAAATTAGAAAATTATGCTTTTGAATGATGAGAAACTGGATTCGATGATACCCTTTCAAAAATTTTTCGATTCCAAACTAATTAAATAAATTATTTAATTAGAAAATTCAACTAGATTCGACGATACTTTTCCAAATTCTTCAATTCCAAATCAATAATAAATTATTCAATTAGAAAAATACGAATACATATATTTATAGATATTTAACTGGATTCGACGATACCTTTTCAATTCTAAAATTATTCAATTAGAAAAATATGCTTCAAGTATATTTATATAGAAGAATATTTATACACATTCAATTAGAAAATACTACGAATAAATATATTTATAAATATTCGACTGGATTCGACGATATCTTCTCCAAATTCTTCAATTCCAATAATAAATTATTCAATTAGAAAATATATTTGTACATATTTAACTATAGAAATATAAGAATATTTATAAATATTCAATTAGAAAAATAAATATATTTACACATATTCTAACTGAATTCGACGATATCATTCCAAATTCTTTTCAATTCCAAACGGGCGATAAATCGCGTTTAAAGGAAGGAAGAGGGACCGAAAAAGAAAAAAAGAAAAAGGAACGAGGAGAAGGAAACGGAAATGGGCATTACCCTCGAATCCACGCGACACTTGAAAAATCTTTGGAATATAATTTTATGTAACTATTTACAAAGAAACATTTAAATGAAAGTTTCGCGATTCGCCGACAAAAGGACACGTGACCGACCAAGCCCTAAGAGGCATTTTTCATTTTCGTCCCCGATTCTTCTTCCCTTTCCGCTCCTTTTCCCTCATCGACCACCCTCCTTCCTCTTCCCTCCTCTCTCCTCTTCGCTGGGAAAACTAAGGTAGTTTTCGTTGGAGGAGCGGAAGGTGTGAGAGGCGACGTTTAACGTTTGAAATTTCGAGGATTTCCGCCTATTCCATTCTTCTCGATTTAAACAATCCTCTCCTTCTCCTTTCCTTCTCCTTTCACCACCTCGCGCTCTTTGTCCCGTCGCCCTCCTCCCCTTCCTCGTACAATTACAACTTTGATGAACAGCAACAACGATGAAATTAATATAACGATGATAATAATAAATAAATATATATTTATATTTGGATGTAAAAAAAATAAATCTGAATTTTTAATTATATTCGAAAATGAATTATTATTTATATAATTTATACATTTAGAAATTAGTTTTATTATAATTAAGAATAAAAATTGAATAATAATTCTAAAATTTAATTTAAATGGATAATTTACTAAAGAGATATGAAAATATGAAAATATAACTAATATTAAAAATACAATTATTGTTATTAAAATTTATAAAGAATTTATTGAATGTGATAAATATGTTATAATTTGAAAGATAGATTGAATACAAAATTAAATAAATTAATAAAAGTATAGAGTTATTATTAAATATTATTTAAATAAATTCTTGAAATAAATGAAATTAAATTGATGAAAAAATTATTTTTGATAAAATTGAAGTTGTTAAAAAAATTAATTTATTAAATTAAAAAAAAAT
>NW_006263499.1:344419-353279 GCF_000469605.1 Apis dorsata
ATTTTTTTTATTAATTATATATTATAATATTCATTTTTTAAATTTTTTAATTTTTACAGAGTTTGTAGTAATTACTTACTCGTACAATTACAACTTTCTTGGGGGCCACTTCTTGGAGAGATCCTTCTGTGATCCTTCGTTGTCTCGATCGAAGAGGAGGAGGAGGAGGGGAGGGAAAGAGAAGGTTGTAATGAAGGGCTAACCGTGGTTTTCTGTTCGAGGGGAGGGTAGATCTTCAAAGAGTTGGTGAATTTTATATTTTGTGAATGAATCTTTGGAGATGAAGGGGAGAGGGAGACTCGAGTGGGCTGATTCGTTCTCGATTTCAGTGGGTTTTTGAACACTGTTCTTCGAAATTTTAATGCTTTCAAAATTTTCGAACGGATAATGCGTAGTTCATAAGATACATAATTCATTTTCAAGAGAGGGGGTTGGAGAGAAAATTTTCTTCAGAAGTATACGCGATGAAATTTATAATTAATGTTGAAATTGTATGATATTTGGAAGGATGATTCATTTTAAACAAATTGGAAATTAATGAGCATTGATATTTTTGCAATTTAAACGATACATAATTTCAATCACAATGAATAAAATTCGAATTTCCACGTCATAAAGAATTGATATATAAATATTCGAGAATTGCGGAGGTAAAATTTTGTTGAACTCCCCCTCAAAATGGCAGGAATAAGGTAACGTTAGATGAAATAAGATCCGGGGAACACGCTGGGTTTAAGATACCGCGGAAAAGTTTGCCGTAACTTTCGCCGAGTTGTTCAAGTAACGCGAAATTCAACGTTGTCCCAGGAAATGATAACTTTCCCCTCCAAACTGCTCGCCCTTTTCTTCTCTCATTGAAAACAACAGAGGGAATTCGAAGATATTTTTCGTTACAATTCTTTTGTTAGATTAGTTCGTTCATCTGCAATTTTTATTTACTTAAAAAAAATCATACACTCGAATCGAGAAAAAGAATTATATCCACCAATTGATTTTAAAGCGCGATATTATCTACTTCAAGTGATACGTGTCCATACGCGGTCAGACGGTATAAATATCACTGGATGATCGCGGATACGATTTTTGGAGAACAATTCGTTCGATGTAGGGAGGGATATGGAGGGTGTAAGAATAGGAGGAGGGGGGAAAGAAGAAGGAAAACTCGTGACGAGAGCCGACGGTAGGAAAACACGGTGGTACTTCTTCCCTCAAAGGGGAGTGCCGCGGGGCGATGCGCATATAGACGAGATTTAGAGATAGTCCCCCACCGAGGGGTTTTCATTCTGAATCCAATAAAAGCTTTCAACAGATTATGCATGTCCTCTTTCGCGTACGAAAACGCGTGTCCACGCCTTTTCTAGAGTCGCAAATCCGGTTCTGGAATTATTTTCTTAAGATTAATCCATTTCGACATTTATATTTTTTTTTTTTGGATATCGAATCCAAAAAATGAATAATACAATATTCTGATAGATTAATCGAAAGCCTAGATTAAAATTAAAATTGCTATTATTGTTTATATTTTTCATAATGTTATCATTGAAAATATTTACAATTGAAAAATTTATTTTCCTCGCGACATTATTATTAATTATTATCGAATAATAAAATTTAACAAGTTTATAGTTTTAAAAACATTAGTCAAATTGATTTGCCAATATTTTTAAGTCGATTCAAATCCTTAAATATCTCGTATTATCGTGTATTTAATTGATTATCTATAAAGAAATCTTACACGCTTAATCACAAATTATACGTGTAATTCGAGTCTAATTTCCAGCTCGTTTTTCTTTGTAATACGTGGCACGTGTAATTTTTATCGTTGCGCTTATTATAAAGCGCGGCGATTATTTCTCGGGCAAAAGCGCATCTCCGCGCTTCGTTGAGCCGTAAAAGTAGAAGTTTCAGGGTAAATACGTCAAGAGTAAAGATGTCAAGTGTTTGCCGGCTCGCGGTGTTGTTCTTTGCGGATGAAATTGTGCGTGCGGCGCACGTCTTTGTGCGGCCTCGCCTCTCTCGCCACCCTTGATTAACCACGACAAACACTTTGCGCGCCACGATTCTCACGGACAACGTTGATAACTAACTAAATGAGAACGTACGACGCGACACCAGCCGTGTGCAATTCCACGCTGCGAAATTAAACGGTGGAGGAGGACGGTGCGGGCAACGAAATCGAATATCCCGCTCTGTATCTCTCTCTCTCTCTCTGATCGCGCATGCGCGTCAACGAAGCATCGAATCGAATCTAATAATAACAAGATATTTATTCCTATATGTATTAATCTTAAAAAGATTCCTGAATCTTAAATATCCTGTTGGAACAAATTTACGAATTATCTATCGTTTTTATTGTCTTCGATTGAACGAAACGATTTATAAAATTCGACGAAAAAAGGATGAAAGAAAGTATCTTCGTCCACCGTTAAACGTGTTACGTATCCCGGCAAACATGCTGCTACCCAGCGCCACCTACACGGCCACCTAACTTTGTTCGAAACAGGGTTAGTTTAATCTAAACAGAGTTAGCGTTAACACAGAGTTGGGAAATCTCTTTCCAACCGTGCTCGATTCAACGAACGCTTCGAACGCTTTCTTCGCAATACGTTCCTTCGACGTATCGTCCACGTTGGAGGAATAAACGTTGGATTAAAGAGAGAGGAAAGAATGGAATAGAGACGAGAAAGTGGAGAGGGGGAATTTATTCACGGCGGCGAGGAGAAGGGAAGGGAAGGGAAGGGAAGGGAAGGGAGCGAAGACTAGGTGGCGCTAGTCTGATTATCGCGATCAAGCCGAGAAGGTAGACGCGTGCACTTTAATCTCGTCGAAAATCCAATTAAACTACTTTGCGATTGCGGCGCGTCCCTGTACCATGTTGGTTTCCGACATATACGAGAAATTCGTAACCCGCGCTCTGTAACTTGTTTGGCTCCGCTCTCTTGCTCCCGCTTCCATCCTATTACGTTGAAATATACCACCATTCGAACACCAGCCGCTCGGTTAACTGCTACAAAATGTTATTTAAATCCTAATAACGACGCGGTTGATACGCTCCCTCTCGATCCACTCGATCCCCTTCCCCACCAACTGTCTTGTCATTTGTGCGCCCCTACTTTTAATTCTCGAATATATATATATACGAGGAAAATAGAGGAGAGATGGAAATTGAAAATTGTAATCGACAAACGAATGTTGCTCGCGAATGAAATATTTTTTAATCGTTCGAAAAATCGTATCACGTTGAAATAATAGGAAAAAAATATATATACCAAAATTTTACCGTGCTATTTATTTACAGAATTTTCTAAAAGGATATATATATATAATTGAATAGGACAAATGCTATTTCTGTTCGAAATATTTTTTTACTGTCGGAAAAAGTTTCTTATTTTAACATAATAAGAAAAAATTCATTCAAAGGGGGAGAGGAAGAAAAATAATGGAATTTTTTCTTTTATATACACATAGAAATATTTCGAACATTTTTCCCGCGAATTAAACGAGTTTGAACAGGAGGATCAACTTTGGAACTATCGAAATTCCGTTGACACGAATTCCGTTGCTACGATTCTCTCTCTCTCTCTCTCTCTTTCTCCTAGCCGAGGGGGACACGATAGCCAGTGCGACCCACTTCGCCGTCCCCACCACTGTTATTTATGACTTTTGCCGATGGCGAAAGCAATCGACTGTTAATTGAGGCCGGTACGTATGGTCATCCGTGCTATCCAAGTGAATCGAACTAGCTGCACCGGCTAATATTTCATTATCAACCGACCGGTGCTCTCTTTCAACCCTCCCTATGATTATTATTTATTTCGCATATCCTGTATCCCGGATTTAAGGCCGATGAAAAAAAAAAAAAAAAGAGAGAGAGAGGACTCGTACATCATAAAGTAATAAATCGAAACGATGAATCGATCGGATCAATTTCGATCCTCGGGGAAGTCTGCACTTCGTCTCGTGTTGATTGAAAAAAATATCCTCATGTTGAGAATTTCGAACAATTTTTCAAACATTTTATCTTTTTACCGTCTCGCAATTAAAAAAAAAAAAAATCAGTTAAAATTGTTCTGTTTACGAGCAAAAGGGAAACTGTTCCCTTTCCAGTCTCATTACCATTATAAATCGTCAAAAAGAATCGAAGGGGCCGGTTCAACATTTTCCAATTGCAAAACAATAACAACGAACGATAATTCACGAAATTACAAAGGAAGAAGAAACCCGCCCGCCCCTCCTTTCGAACGCTCGAGCGTTCTTACTCCTCGACATCTCGAGTGCTCGAGTCTCGAGCGCAACCTGTTTTTCGTGCATTTATATCGCGAGCCACTCGATCGATCGTTCTTTCTTTCTTTTTTTCTTTTTTCTCTCTCTCCCCTCCTCCTCGATAAGTAAGTCTCTCAAACGAGCCCTTTGCCTCCAATTAGCGTAGACAAGACCGCGTAGCTTTTCATCTTTCCCCTCCCCGATCAGGCATTTTCATTCTCGGTTCATTCGAACGAGATTGAACGATCGTGAATCTCTCGCAAAGGGAGCGCGAGACGAAAGGAGAGCCTCGAGACGACGAGGAGACGCGAAGAGCGAGAAGAGCAGCCTCGATGACGAGTTTGAAAAAGTTTCAAGGGTGGGTTGAATCGTATCGACGAGATCGAGATACGAGCAGATCGAATTTTCTTCCCCCCTCTCCCTTCTCTTAGAAGAAGAATTTTCAACGATTTCTCTCAATTCTTGATATTCCAAGAATTCTCAAATCAAGAGTAACAACGAACTTTTGATCAACACTTTTATCTCTATAAAGATTCAATGATTCTTAGAAATCGAACAATTTCATGGATTAATAATTTAATAAAATTAGGGAAAAGTATTTGGAGCAGATTATCCCCATAATCAAGCTGAGATTCGAGTCAGTGTTATACGCGCTATGACCGGTTAGATAGGTGGAATCATCGTTAAGGGTACAGTCGCAGCAGGTCGCCTTGAGCCATTCCAGAGCGATGGCGAGAGGGGAAGAGGCGAGAGGGGAAGAGGCGCGAGGCGTGGAATCGGTTACTGGCCTCCGAGGTGTCGTTCGTACGGCAAGTTGGTGCGGGCCAAAATCCATGGAAATCCGTCCCCTATCGTTTCGCAAACAATAAAACGTCATCCATGGAAACACTTGTTCCAAATCCTTGCGCATCCTGGAATCCTCCCCCCCACCTCGGGGGATTTCTATCGGCGGATGGGAAGAAAGTTCGGCCATGCGAGAAATAGAGGAGCGTTTCCACCACGAGTCTATATATAATATGACGCGAGTTTAAGTGTCAGTAAGGGAAGTTTGTTTGCTTTTGATACCTCGAAAGGAGAGGATCGAACGATCTTTGGAAACTATTTTTAATTTCGAATAGAACGAGAGAAAAAGAAATAAATGAATTCTTTACAAGATAATTATTATCGAAATCGAGAAAAAATTGAGGGTGTGGTTTATGAACCAATGTAAGTACAATAAAAGAAATCTTTTAAAATGGAATGTCACTTTAGTAATTAATAATTTAAAATTAGAATTTTATTCTTTTAGAATAGAAGAGACCGCTATTCGAGTCTCTTTCAAAGTATTTTTGTGATATGGATGATAAGTCTTTTACTTGTTTCACTTCTTCCAGAAAAAGGCGCGAAAAATGTTCAGTATAAATTTTAAGATTTTAGGTTTCTGTAATAACAAATTGTACGTTTACGATTTATTATACTATATTTTCTTATTTTATATATTCTTTGTAATTTATAAAATAATTTAGTAAAATATATTTTTTTCGTTCTTTTTCAGCTGTGCTGAAAGTATCAGTTGAAGGATTAACCCAAAAATTCAATTATTAAAATACTCCGCGATGAACGAAGACAAAAAAATACCTCGTTCGATTATAAAGAAAAAGAAAGGAAGAAAATACCCATACACTTTCATTTCCATTTCAATTTCCTTAAATACTTCTCTCTCCACTTTCTCAAAGAAACAGACCACCACCTATCTCTCTCTCTCTCGCTCCCATCGTCTTCGTAACACGCACACAAAAAAAAACAGAGAAACAAGGAGGGACGAATCAAACTACTCCAACTTAAACGCACACCTAACCTATCTCGTTAACCGAGCAACTACTTGCGCTCCCTCAACTTTCCCCTCCACGACTCGATCGCATCCATTCTTACCGTTCTTCCGCGCGCCACCCGAAACGTGGCACTGTACAAATTAATCTCCTAAAAGCATCGGCGGAGGAGTGGGAGGGAAGAACCCTTGCAAGGGCCCTCTCTCCTCGCGAGCGTGCCGTACTTAAGAAACTTGTCTCCGAAATGGGAGAGGGGATGATATCGTGAAAGGGCGTATTCGTCGTCTGAACAGCTGTGTGTGAGGAGCAAGTTTCGAGTACGATCGTAAAGGAGAGGGGAGAGGATGGAGGAGAGATTCACGAGAAGAGTGTGACAAGGATGATCGACGAACGGTCCTCCCCTCTCCTCTCTTTTTTTGCGATCGTAAAGAACTCGGTTACTTGAGTCACTTATCGCGTTTTACGGCCCGAAATGATGCAATTATCGCGCCTTGGCGGTCCGAAATAATCGTCGGATCGTATTACATAGCAGATGGAATAGAATTGTCGTGGCGAGGAGTTGAGACGAGTTGATTTGTTCGAATTATTACGCCTTTTTTTTTTCCAACAGAAAAATTGGAAATTTTATACGACGATCGATTTAAATTTCTCTCTTTACGAGAATTAATCGTACGAAAGATATAATTCTAAGATGCACGCGATTCCTTAAGCGTGGATCGTTTTCCCAGATCCTGAGGTGATCCTGGGAAGCCGGGAAACTGAATTTAACATCCGTGGAAATTATATTTTGATATATGGAGCGTAGAGGTTACGTTTAAGCCGAAGAAACTACCCGCGTAATCACAAATTCACACTGTTTCTGGAGCATCTAGCCGGCAAAGGGGTTCATTGTTGTATTCAACTGGTAAAGATGTAATCGCGAGATTGCTCCCTCGAAATTGTTGTTCCAGCGAAAAGTTGGAAATGTTTATGCATCGATTTTTAATATAATTTATACTTTTTAATCCAATTATTTTGTTTTACATTCTATTTGGAAATTATGATAATGAATACAATTAAATCATCTAAGTGCCTGAGAAAAAATCGACGATATAACGATTGATGGAATTTTTAAAATTTTTTAAATTAAATTTAAAAATAAATTTATTATTAATTATTACTATTATTAATTCCATTATTAAAATTAAATTTAAATTTAACTTTTCAAATCTTTCAATAAACTATGAAATTCTAATATTTCAAACAACGTTTGAAACCACATTGACTCGATTAATTATTAATTATTTCACTAGATAAATGTAACGTGAATTCGATAAACCGAAATATAATTCTATTCAAATATTCAAATACCATGTATATATCTAACCATGTATATTTTAATATCAATTAAATTAAACGTTTCAATAATGACGTTTTTACATAAAAAGTATATCCAAGATACGTGTTTAAATAATTTGCAATCATTCAATCCGTTATCATATCCGTTATCGCGTCGCGCAACAACAACTTTACGAACGAAGCGTCTCGCTTTCTCTCTTTACACAACTTTACGATTATTGCGCAGCATTTTAGGCGCACGGTGTGTACATAAATACGCGTCGAGGATATAGCACTAGATCCGGCCCGTAACAGAGACGGCTGAAGAACATTGTCTCGCTTGCCCTCGATGTTACACACGCAAACCTACTCGTATCGTCCTTATTATCGCTTCATACCTTTATACCAATTTTCGCCTCCTTTTTTTTTTCTTAATTTCCATAAATAATTTTTAGAAGGTAGAAACTATTTCAAAAATTCTTCTTAAATCGATCGACGCGTGAATAATTATTTCTTCTTTCTCTCTCTTAAAATACATTAAAAAAACACATCATTCCACGTTAATAGAGTTTTTCTTTTTTCCAGATGGAGGAGAAAGTTGATGCTTTCTCACTAACGATAATGGACAGTTGACGGATCACGGAGTTCGTGATTCTTTTGGGAAAAAGATGAAGTTTCGCCACGGACAGAAGGAGGGAGAGAGAGAGAGAGATGGATTCCAACTCCACTACGAGTAATTTGTTTTCGACCGAATCGCGTGTAAATCTGACAACCAGGATATTTTTTCCTTTATATATATATAAATATTACAACATATTCGTATATTCTAAAAATGAGTCAAACGACATATAACGAGATCCTTTGAAATATTCTTCAAGAGGATATCAATTCACTCTACTTAACGTAATCTCGAAACAAAATTGATGGATTCTAAATGAATATAATGGATGAACTCTATTGCAATATCTCAATCGCATCGAAAACTGGTAGAGAAGGTACTTTCACCGGCCGATGTTCTATCCTAGATCCCTATCGATAATCGTTCAAAGAGGAAATCGTTATAACGAAGAAATATCTGACGAGGCTCGAGGGCGTAAGCCGTGGTAAGTCGAGTTCCCATCCCCGGTATTTCCGCGGTCGGGATTCTCGTTTGATTTCTTCTCCTCGTTTGCGGCTTCTCCTGCGCAAGAATTACGACCCAGTTTCGCCCGGAAAACTTTCGTCTCCATTCCGAGCCGGCAAAGTTTCCGCCATAATCTCCTCCTTTCGTCACTCTCCCCCTTCCCTCCTCCTCCTCCTCCTCCTCTCGAAAGAATCAATCCGGCGACCAGCTGGTCAGCCCCTCTCCCCTCCATCTTCAGGGGTCAAAATGTTTGCGCCTGACGACTCTAATTGCTCGAGAGAAAATTATTTCGAGAATAATAAAATTCTCTCGTTTCCTCTTCGATCCAGAAAATAATTTTTTTTTTTTT
>NW_006263499.1:353346-353861 GCF_000469605.1 Apis dorsata
TAAAGGAGAATCGTCCAATATTTCGATTAAGGGTTAAAAAATAAATCCAATATGAATAGAAGCGATTCTTTTCCAATTTCGTGTGCGTAGAAAGAATCAATCCAGCTGGTCACGTTGAGCCTCTTTTCCCTCCCTTTTTGACTCCCTCCTCAGGGGTCAAAATGTTTGCGCCTGACTCTAATTGCTCGAGAGAATAATAAAATTCTCTCGTTTCCTCTTCGATCCAGAAAATAATTTTTTTTTTTTTAAAGGAGAATCGTCCAAAATGGATCGTCGAATATTTCGATTAAAAGGGTTAAAAAATAAATCCAATGTGAATAGAAGCGAATCTCCTCCAATTTCGTAAGATTATGCGTGGAAAGAATCAATCCAGCTGGTCACGTTGAGCAGCCCCTCTCCCCTCCCTTTTTGACCCTCTCCTCAGGAGTCAAAATTGCGCCTGAGTCTAATTACTCGAGAGAATAATAAAATTCTCTCGTTTCCTCTTCGATCCAGAAAATAATTTTTTTTTTTTA
>NW_006263499.1:353916-356107 GCF_000469605.1 Apis dorsata
AAGCGAATCGTCCAAAATGGATCGTCGAATATTTCGATTAAAAGGGTTAAAAAATAAATCCAATGTGAATAGAAGCGAATCTCTTCCAATTTCGTAAGGCTCTATTATGCGTAGCTATCATCGTCGATCGTAATAGTCTATCCGACTATTCATAATTGAATACGTATTACGACCACGGTCCACCCGTTTCGATGAAAGCTCATCCGTATTCTCCAATCCGCAATAAGCAAGAAGTGGCTCGCCAAAGGAATCGTTTATTACAAACGATATTGAAAACGATGGGATCGTGTCCTCGAGTTCTTCGCCGATCTCGTGCTTTTTTCTCCCCAGCACGAATCTTTCCTTTAATAACGCTCGCCAGCTCGAAGCTTTTGCTTATCGTAATTCCTACGAATTTCGATAATCTGGTTTCTTCGTATGGGTGGGTAAAATTTTAAGAATAAAGATAATTTGTCAACCGTCTACCATTCGAAAGGAAGTCATCGTTCACGGTAATTTTATTTTAACTTTTGTTATTACTTTTCCTAACCTAACCTTAATTAGTTAACTCCGTTTGTATTTCTTGCTAGCCTCACTTCTTACGATTCTGAGTTCTAAAAAAATTGCTTAATCTGTTACACATAAGTGATAATTCGTTTAGATAAAAATTGATACAAAAAGTAATCAAAGATAATTTGGAAACGAGGATTATTATCTCTTTACAATTTAACGAAAACTTCGTCTTCTCGAAATAATAATTGCAACTCGAATTCGAAATACTCGTTAAAAACAAACACACACAGGAAAAAAAAATAGTTCGAAAGATGGATCACAGAATCTCTCCCCATCCCTATATCGATTGGCGAGCCTTTTCTCGTCCAGGTGTCCAAGCGAGGACGCGCGACAAGTGCGATAAAGTCAGCGCTGCGCGAGTGAAGATAAATTAGTCGGGCCTTCATAAACATTTCACAGCTGGTGGCGACACCTATTCCTATACGCGTGCGCGCGCATCGTCCGTCCCCCTTTCGCTTGTTCTTCCACCGTATCTCCGTCCCACTCGCGCTTAAACAGGAACCGATACTCGGAATACTCGTGTCGAGTTTCGCGGTTTTTCGTCGGTTAATTTCTTCTCTTCCTTTTTTCCCCCCCACTGCACCTTCTTTTTTTCTTTGCTATATACTCGGTCCGCGCACGGGTAACTGAATCTCGCCGGCATTATCAATGCCGTGGAAATTTATCGCCATCCACGGTGGATGGGAATTTCGAGGAGCAGGATGCTCGATGGAGTACGGATGAAGGTGTATGGATGGGGATGGTGGTTTCGTTTGGCAGTTTTATCGTTATTGTTTTATATTTTTCTTTCCTTTTTTTTTTTTTTTTTTAACTCGGATAAAATAAATTTTTCCGCTCTTTCAGCCACGTTCTCCTTCTATTTTATTTTGATTTCGTGGAGAATATTATGTGGCAGTGAGAAGAGTGGAACGAATGAAGATATTTCGTTGCGTATTCGAATATATTTCGTGTATTCAAAGATGAGGATAAATTGATGATTTTAAGGTTAGTTTGGAGGTTAAGAAAAGCAGAAGGGGGAGGAGAAACGCTCGAAACACTTTTCCTTAATTCCACAAAATAAAATCGGAGATCCAAATGACACAACGAGGTTTCCAAGTTTACAAGCAAATTGAGTTACAGTTTCGCGAGTTGCGAAATGAGTAGTTTCGAGATTGAGGGAAGGGAAATGTATGGATCTAGATTATACAGGCCAATTTTTCTCCCGGGCGACAGGGTGAAAGATCGTCGCGATTTGCCAAAAAAATGGTAGCAACCCTCCAAGGACGAGGGAGTGGATGAACAAATTCTCGAGCAAACCTCGTGAAAATGATCCAACGATAACTGGTAATTTTATGAACAATAAATTATATCTACTGTTAGAAATATAACAGATATCTTCATTTTTTCTTACACGATATATTAACAATATACTTGATGAGAGTTGGATAAAGTATCTATCACAAAATGAAAAAGAAATAATAAAGGGAAAAGTTTAAATGTATAAATGACATATTTTTTATTTTATAACAAATTAAAATTAATCAGTATTAAAATTTTTAATTTTTTCCAAATTTCATCTTAGAATTAAATAAAATAGAAATTAATCAGTAGTATTTTTTCCAAATTTCACGCTTCATCTTAGAATTAAATAAAATAAAAA
>NW_006263499.1:356140-356342 GCF_000469605.1 Apis dorsata
TAGTATTATCTTTTCCAAATTTCACGCTTCATCTTAGAATTAAATAAAGTAAAAATAGAAATTAATCAATAGCATCAAAATTTTTAACCTATCTTTCCTAAATTTCATCTTAGAATTAAATAAAATAAAAATTAATCAGTAGTATTTTTTCCAAACTTCACGCTTCATCTTAAAATTAAATAAAATAAAAATTAATCAGTAG
>NW_006263499.1:356597-356972 GCF_000469605.1 Apis dorsata
ACTTCATCTTAAAATTAAATAAAATAAAAATTAATCAATAGTATCTTTTCCAAATTTCACGCTTCATCTTAGAATTAAATAAAATAGAAATTAATTAGTAGTATCTTTTCCAAATTTCATGCTTCATTTTAAAATTAAATAAAATAAAAATTAATCAATAGTATTTTTTCCAAACTTCACGCTTCATCTTAAAATTAAATAAAATAAAAATTAATCAGTAGTATTTTTTCCAAATTTCACGCTTCATCATAGAATTAAATAAAATAAAAATTAATCAGTAGTATCTTTTCCAAATTTCACGTTTCATCTTAGAATTAAATAAAATAAAAATTAATCAGTAGTATTTTTTCCAAATTTCACGCTTCATCTTAGAAT
>NW_006263499.1:357107-360848 GCF_000469605.1 Apis dorsata
TCATTAAATAAAATGAAAAAAAGAAAAAAACAAACAAACCAATAAAATCAGAGGAAACAGAAACATTTTTCTCCAATTTATATAAATATCTTCCGAATCCTCCCCTCCCTTTCGCCAACGGAGGCGTGTATAACTTAACCACAAGATGATCGATGGGAGTCGTTTATGTCCGTCCATGCCGGTCATAAAAAAGAAAGAAACTGGTCCGCCGATATATACATATATATACACACATATACACACACACACACATACCACGACCAGCCGTTTCTTCTCTCAAACATTTGTCCGTTTCCCACTGGTATCAAGAGATATTCCACGGAATGACAAGGGGCCAGGACAATGGAGGGAAGAGGGGGAGGCGTTATCGTCGTTGGCGATACACACACAGGAGTCGGAGAGCAAGTGCATTTAAGGGGCACGAGGAGAGGGAGGGGAGGGTCCGAGTGGCTGCTTTTAAAGAGTACAAAGAGATGTACATATATGTGTGTGTATGTGTGTGTGTATATATATATAGGAGGTCGATCGAGGACCAAGACGCGACTTTTCCTCGCCTTTGTACGACGCCACGTGTACGACACGTTGATCTGAAACCAGATTTGGAACGGAAGGGAGGGATTTTCGAGGAGTGTTCTTTGGCCGAACTTACGCTCTTCCTTGCTGCGACTCCTCGTTCCCTTGTTCGCGCGAGCTTTGGATAAACATTGCGGATACGAGAGAGATTTTCAGATGTTTTGTCAACGGTGGTACACTGAGATTAGATATGAAGGAGTTCTTTTGGAGTCTTATTGCAGGTTTTGTTCTTTCGTGGAAGATTTTTGGGGGGGATGATATTTAGAGTGTTTTGGGCAATTAAAATAATTTTTGGTGAAGTGTTCTTTGGGATATTTTGTTATAGTGGAACAGTGAGATTAGATATGAAGGAGTTCTTTTGGAGTTTTATTGCAGGTTTTGTTCTTTCGTGGAAGATTTTTGGGGGAGGATGATATTTAGAGTGTTTTGGGCAATTAAATAAAATAATTTTTCGTGAAGTATTCTTTGGAACTTACATTTTTCGAGAGATTTTGGGATATTTTGTTATGGAATTTCTTTGGGATATTTTATTGCAGTGGAACAATTAGATTAGATGTGGAGGAGTTCTTTGGAGTTATAGTTTTATTACAGGTTTTGTTCTTTCGTGGAAGATTTTGAGAGGGATGATATTTAGAGTGTTTTGGGATTTAATAAAATAATTTTTGGTGAAGTGTTCTTTGGTCGAACTTACATTTTTCGAAAAATTTTGGGATATTTTGTTATAGTGGAATAGTGAGATTAGATATGGAGGAGTTTTTTTGGAGTTATAGTTTTATTAAAGATTTTGTCGTTTCGTGGAAGATTTTAGGGGATAATTTTGTATTTAGAAAATCAAATAAAATACTTTTTGGGAATTGTTCCTTGGTTGGTTTACATTTTTCTAGAATTTTGAGAGATTATGGGATATTTTAACAGTGAAATTAGATATAGAGGAGTTCTTTGCAATTTTGGGGATGATTTCGAGTAAAATAAATTGATGTGAAACCAGATAGGAATGAAATTTCATAAAGTGTCTTTTGACTAAAGTTATATTATCCTTTCTATTATCCTCTTCTTTCCTTGGAAGGTTTGGACAAACATGTAAGTCCATTGAAAGGAATAAGAAATTTTTGTGATGATAATTTTATGGAAAGATGCTGACAAGAATATGAAATCTAGGAATAAACAATTGATTTTTGTAGTTGCATTAATTTATATAATTATATTTTGGAAATATAACGATCCAAAAATACATATAATTTAATTTGTTAATTTTCTCAAACCAAAATGGAACCGTCTCTCAATTTAATCCGGCGTATAACTCCATACACCACTTCATTAACCGCACATTTTAAATTTCAAAAATGGAGCAGCAAAAGAAAGTACGGGTTAATTCAATTAAATATCAAACTGAAACATGGACACGGAAAATGGGAACATTTAATTGGAACGGTTCCCCGGAAGGAAGGAGCCATCAGGAGAGCGCGTGTCGAGGATTTTTAATTTTCGAGATTCTCGGAAATGTAGCTAATGAACGATACCATGAGGATTATTCTGCATCGAAAATCGTAGTAGAAAATGACGAACGGAGATCGATCGAGAAACGATTTTACTAACAAAATAAAGATTCTCTTCGATCAAATTTAAATATTTCGCCTAAATAAAATAAATATCCGTTTGATTACAATTAGAAATCACGAATAATCGATAATTAATCGAATCATGACACATCGCTCTCGAAGACGTTTCGTCATCAACCTTCTTTCCTTCGATATAACGAAATTCCTCCACCTTTGTAATAATAGAATAATATCGATAAATCATCTTTTCGATCGATTGAAATCTTAGATATAATATTTCATCCAAATACGATAAATATCCGTTTGATTCACAATTACAAATCACGAATGATCGATGATTAATTGATCTTAATCGAGTCAATTCTCGAAGACGTTATCATCATTTATTCAATACCTTCTTTTCCTTCACGTATAACAACTGGATAATATCGATAAATTACTTTTTCGATCGATTCAAATTTTAAATATAGTATTTCGCCCAAATACAATAAATATTAGTTCGATTATTACAAATCACGAATGATCGACGATTAATCGATCTTAATCGACTATAACAACTGGATAATATCGATAAATTACCTTTTCGATCGATTCAAATTTTAGATATAATATTTCGCCCAAATACGATAAATATTAATTCGATTATCACGAATGATCGATGATTAATTGATCTTAATCGATTAATTGGTCTTAATCAAGGTCGTTCTCGAAGACGTTTCGTCATCAACCTTCTTTCCTCCGACATAACCACGAAATTCCTCCACCTGTGTAATAATAGAATAATATCGATAAATCACCTTTTCGATCGATTCAAATTTTAGATATAATATTTCGTCCAAATAAATATCCGTTCGATTCACAATTACAAATCACGAATGATCGACGATTAATCGATCTTAATCGATTATAAAAACAGAATAATATCGAAAAAAAATCGCCTCTTCGATCGATTCAAATTTTAGATATAATATTTCGTCCAAATAAATATCCGTTCGATTCACAATTACAAATCACGAATGATCGACGATTAATCGATCTTAATCGATTATAAAAACAGAATAATATCGAAAAAAAATCGCCTCTTCGATCGATTCAAATTTTAGATTTCAATATTTCGCCCAAATACGATAAATATTAGTTCAATTATTACAAATCACGAATGATCGATGATTAATTGGTCTTAATCGACTATAACAACAGAATAATATCGCAAAAAAATCGCCTCTTCGATCGATTCAAATTTTAGATTTCAATATTTCGCCCAAATACGATAAATATTAGTTCAATTATTACAAAGCACGAATGATCGATGATTAATTGGTCTTAATCGACTATAACAACAGAATAATATCGAAAAAAAATCGCCTCTTCGATCGATTAAAATTTTAGATATAATATTTTGCCCAAATACGATAAATATTAGTTCGATTATTACAAATTCCGAATGATCGATAATTAATCGATCTTAATCGACTATAAAAACAGAATAATATCGAAAAAAAATCGCCTCTTCGATCGATTCAAATTTTAGATTTTAATATTTCGCCCAAATAAATATCCGTTCGATTCACAATTACAAATCACGAATGATCGACGATTAATCGATCTT
>NW_006263499.1:360871-361221 GCF_000469605.1 Apis dorsata
TGTCAACGTCGCTCTCGAAGACATTTCCTCATTCAACGTTGGGCGAAAAATATTATACTAACCCTTCGTTCAATACCTCCTTCCCTCCTCCCCCTATAACCTCGACATTCCTCCACGCGTGTAACAACAGGATAATATCGATAAATCACCTTCGACGCTTAACGCGAAATTTCCCGTATTTTCGCGCGTTAAAGTATTCATATAGAACGGTTTAACGGTTTAGAGCCGTGCGCGACACGTCACGCTCATTTCGTGGACGGAACCACGAACGGTGGCCAATGACGAATCGCGAAAGTTGATAAACGTTTCGCGCGACGTTAAACATCCTCCCCTCCCCTCCCCTCCCCTCC
>NW_006263499.1:361417-364452 GCF_000469605.1 Apis dorsata
CGGCCGGCTATTCGGTGCTAATTGATTAATCGAATGTGATCGCTGGACCGATCGAATGATAATGGTGTATCATTTAAGGTAATCAAGCTTATCGAGCACACGGGTTAAACTATGTTCGATAGACTAGAAGTGAGGATTCGTTTTATTTTATTTAATTTTCTCCTTCGAGGGGAGAGGAAATGGATTCGTCGTCTCATAGAAATATAAATAAGCTAATTTTAATTCCAGGCAAATTTAATACACAATGATTCGAGTAAGATTAATTGATTCGTTAAGAAACGCTCCAATTTTTCTATTTTTTATTCTTCTTCTACTTCTTCTAAAATAGATATATAATAATATAATATAAAATAAAAATAGCTTCATTTTTCGTGAGGAATGGCAAAAAAGTACCGATAAATCCGCACGATTTCTCGAATATTTATCGGGATAGGAAACACCAAGATATCCGTAAGGGAAAGTGTTCGTAAGTAGCAAGGTTTCGTATATCTCCTTCTTTCTAATGCATCATTTGCATATTCATCGACAAACTTCCCGGCCATTTTTCAATTTTCTCTTCGTCTCAAGATCATCCCCCGTTGCCTCGGGAACGAGTCAGGGGTGGTGGTGCCATTTCCTCTCTAAACACCTCTTCTATCGAGGTTACTTAAGGGATCTGAGAGCAACCGATGACTTGGGAATCGTCACATTTTTCTTTTCTTTTTTTCTTTTTCAATAGAATAGATTCGACTATTTTGTACAAATTGTTTAATTGGTGTGTCTTATCTTCGATGCAAGTCAGGTTCAGATTCAGAAATAGTGGATAAAATTATAAAAGCATATTTTTAATTGGGTAGGTAAGTATATTTTACAAAAAGAAATTGTAATTTTGTTTTGTTCTTTTCATTTTTCTTTTTAATTTTATTTTAAATTATATTATTTTGTACACTTTTGTATATTTTTTGTATATCGATTGCTTGTCTTCTTTTTTTATTCTATTATATTAATTAAATGCAACGTGCAGTTTCTTTTATATATGTAGTTACATTTTAATGAAACAATAAATATTGTTTTCTAAAAATTGAATAAGCTCAAAATAAAAGAATAATTTCATCATCAGTTCGCCTTTATCTTTCCTAAAATTGCTGAATGAGACGTTGAGGAACGCGTTTCGATTTTATTATTGTTCCTTGTCGTAGCTTATATTTATCATGGATCGTGATTCAAGATCGATAACCAATTAACAATGAAATTTCCATCGATTCCTCCTCACCTCCCCTCAATCGATCTGTTGGAAATTTTCATGGGGCGAGAAAGGTTTCGTAATTATCCGTCGATCCTGCGGTCTTAATTTCTTCTTTCTTGAAAAGAAGGCTATTTTTAGGAGGAGAGGGGGAGAGGAGAGTGGAGCAAAGCTGCTTTCGGATGAAATGGTTAATGCTTCGTTGCCTTTTTTTTTTTTTTTTTTTTTTTTTTTTTTTTTTTTTTCTAATTCGACTCGAGAAAGAGTTGAAAAAGTTGAAAAAGTTGAAAAGGTTTTTTTTGGAAGGAGAATATTGTTTTTACGGGAAATTTATGTTTCAAAGAATTTATAATTTAGATTAATTATTCAAATTGCAGGTTGATGGAATAATGCTCGTGACTTTTGTAAATTTTCTTTCTTTTTTTAAATTTAGAGAGAATGGAAAATATGTGTATGGTGAAATTTCTTCTGATAAAATATTCATTGCGTTTACTATTCTTGTGATTTAATATTAGAAACCTCCTGATGTCTCTTGTTCAAAGTTGGACAAGATTTTAATCGACACAGTTTTAGATTTTTTGTCGACACTTGTTCTTCGATTTTTTGTTTAAGAAAAAAAAGAACTTTTTATTTTTCAAATTCTTTTCTCGTTTCCCACAAACTCGATTTCCTCTGAAATCTATTCTTTAACTTGTCTGGTGCTGTTCGATTATCAGGCATAACTATATTAAAAGTGTATCACAAGCAAAAGCTAAGTTGAAGAAAAACACAGTTATATTCCAATAAGTCAATCCACGTTTTAATCAATTTATCTCAACTTTTATCCCTCGTCCAAGCTATTCCTCGCGAGTATATTAACTCTCTATACCTTCTTCATTTAAATTTTATCACAAACAGAAGTTAAAAAAAAACTTTTATAAACTCAATCCACATTTTAATCAACTTTACAATTTATCTCAACTTTTATCCCTCTTCCAAGTTATTCCTTGCAAGGATATATTAACTTTCTCTACTTAAATTTCATCACAAACAAATATTAAAGAAAAACACATCATTCTTGTAAATTTAATCCACATTTTAATCAATTTATTCCTGTTCCAGACTATTCCTTGTGAAGATATATCATTTCCTCTATATACTTTCTCCACTTAAATTTTTATCACAAACAAATATTAAAGAAAAACATATAATTCTTGTAAATTTAATCCTTGTTCCAGACTATTCTTTGTGTAGATACATTAATCCTCTATATACCTTCTCCACTTAAATTTTATCACAAACAAATATTAAAGAAAACATTCTTGTAAATTTAATCCACATTTTAATCAATTTATTCCTGTTCCAGACTATTCCTTGTGAAGATATATCAATCCTCTATATACTTTCTCCACTTAAATTTTATCACAAATAAATATTAAAGAAAAACACACGATTTTTATAAACTCAATCCACATTTTAATCAATTTATTCCTGTTCCAGACTATTTTTTGTGAAGATATATTAATCCTCTACATACTTTCTCCAATAAAATTTTATCATATACAAATATTAAAGAAAATACATCATTCTTATAAATTTAATCAATTTATCCCTGTTCCAGATTATTCCTTGTGAAGATATATCAATCCTTTATATACTTTCTCCACTTAAATTTTATCATATACAAATATTAAAGAAAAACACATGATTTTTATCAAGTTTTATCCCTTTTCCAAGCTATTCCTTGCAAGGATATATTAACTTTCTCTATTTAAATTTCATCACAAACAAATATTAAAGAAAAACACATCATTCTTGTAAATTTAATCCATAT
>NW_006263499.1:364671-365748 GCF_000469605.1 Apis dorsata
TATCACTATACTTCTAGACTATTCCTTTACAATTTATTTATTTACTATATTATTCCAACTTTACAATTTATTTAATATTTGTACAACAATTTATTACACAATTTACAATCTCAACATTTAACCCTGTTCCTCGCGAGTGTATTAATCCTCTTCTCAACTAACAAACGATCGATCCACCAAATTATCCCCCTCTCCTTCCACTCGTTAACTTTCATCCTCGAGAGTCGATAAAAATGTGCATACCGTCTCGATCGCGCTCCAGACCCCCTCCCCCTCTCGTGGGCCAGTCAAAATCGCGTTTAAAAAGCGTTTGCCCGCGGGGGGAGGAGGAAGGGTATAAGCTCGAGGAAAAAAGGCGGGTGGGAAAAGGAAAAGAAAAAAGAAATAAAGAGAGAGAGAGAGAGGAAGGGTGTGTTTTAGTTTTTAAAAACGTTCACGTCAGCTTGCCTCACGTGGTGGTGGGGCCTGTTACACGTTAATCCATCCACAAGCCTCTTTGTTCTCCTCTCCATCTCTCTCTCTCTCTCTTCCTCCCATCAGCTTCCTTCGCTTCCACTCGTTGTACACCGTGTTTCCTTTCAACTCGTTATTTGAATATTTCTTAGAAATTCCAATCTCAAGATATCCCTTTTTTTCGAATTATTTCGATTTTATTTTTAATTCATTATTTTAAAATATCGAATATCCTCTTCAATATCCTTTCATCACAAATGTTTTCTATCCAATTCGTTTAAGTTAATCAAGATAACAAGTTTCTTAATTCTTAATAAAAATTAGAAATAAAGAGAAGAATTATATCGTATGAATTATATTTTACTTCCATAATAATAAGCATCGACAATCAATGATTAAACATTTTTCCATTTAAAAAAAGCATAAATCTTTTAATCAGAAAATGCACGTCTCTTCTTATTTCAATGTATCTCTCTCTTAAGTATTAAATTTAATAGGAAAAATCGTTCCCATTATACACTCATGTCTCATCCTCTCGAGAAAGATGGTTCGAAAATGGAACGCCCAGCACGGGCGGGGGAGTCGGTCGCGTGGAAAAAAAATGCTAATTTTTCGTAGCGCACG
>NW_006263499.1:365858-366379 GCF_000469605.1 Apis dorsata
TCCGAAACGTTCACGGGCCGTCTGTATCACGTTGCTTCCCCACGCTCGAATATCCAACGCGCCGCTTGTTTTTTTCACGAGGCGAGGAGGGGGGCGAGGAGGGGCCGGTGGACGTTTTACAAATAAGAGGAGGCGGCTTAACGTCCAAGGAGAATGGCCCGCGATATGGCGGCCGCCATTTGAAACGGCAACACCGCAGAAACGAAAGTCCAGGAAATGCGATTACGTTGCGTTTTAACGTTCGTCGAACGAGAATTTTGGAAAGATCGTGTATTTGACGAAGTAATAACGTGTGGTGAAGAAAAGAATAAATTTTGATCTTAATCTGTCTGTATCTTGGAATGGACTGTACGTTTGAAAAATATTGTCCCAAGGAAAATATAATACGTTTAAGGATTCTGTCTACATTTCCTGCACGTGTAACTCTGGCCTTAAAACGTCATAACTCTTAATTAACCCTTCGTAACGTTATTTTAAGGGATTTTAATGAGATATTTTCCAGGAATATATATATATATATA
>NW_006263499.1:366554-374380 GCF_000469605.1 Apis dorsata
GAGAGAGAAAATGGGGAAATGTGATGCATTGACACTAAGCAAGGTTTATTCAATGTAAATTGTTCAAGATGGATGGAATTGATATTAATCCATGATTAATTTTTTTTAACTTGTTCGAGTTAAAGTAATTGTTTTTACTTTCATATATTTAATATTCAACGATATATATTATTATTAAATAGAAATAATGGAGGAAGAAGTTAAGTGATGAAATCAAAGTTCGATATTTTTGATGATAAATTATTACTGAAGAAAGATTCGTCTTTTGAGTAAAAAAAGTTTTAAAATACAGATTGAAGAGGAATATTTTTAAAATTCGTCCATTTTTAATCCCCTATCCGCGATATTTGACGTTCAACGGCATCTATTATTATTAAACGGAAATAATAAAGATGGCGGAAGAAGGTTGAATGATGAAACAATCAGCGTTCGATATTTTTGATAATATATTTATCGATAATAAATTTTGTATGCGCGTATACGGTCGTGATATTGATCGATGGATTGTTAAAAGCTGGGGCAAAGATAAGCAAAGGATATCGAATTACCGTAACAAATGAGAGATGAGGGAGGGGAAGCTTTTTCCTGACTGGAGTGTAAACAAACTTCTAAGGGGGAGGGAAAAGCTTTCATCGATCTACATCAGGTAACAGTTAAGTCAAAGCCCGAAGCTTTTAAGAAAATAATGGAGATATGGTGAAACGTTACACTTTTAGTTCACCAGTGGATAGAGTTCCACGAAGAAGGATCCGAAATTTCCTTCCTGGATACCAATGCTCGTCCACGGGATATCAAGGCTCGTTCACTTCCAACATTTTTTTTAATCTTTCTTTGGAAAAAATATTCCACGACTCGAAGAACGAAATTTTGCGATAAAAATAATATCAAAAATTGTTGGTGAAAAATTAAAATATTGGAAGGAAAAGATAATTAGAAAATTTATTATCGAAATTAACAAATGCTTGATATTTTTACGAAAAAATTCCACGAAATTTTGCAATAATAATAAAATTAAAAATTGTTAGTAATAAAAATTAAAATATTCGAAGGAAAGTTAATTAGAAAATTTATTATAGAAATTAACAAGTGCTTGATATTTTACGAAAAAATTCCACGAAATTTGCAATAATAATAAAATTAAAAATTGTTAGTAAAAAAAATTATAAAATATAAAATATTCGAAGGAAAGTTAATTAGAAAATTTATTATCGAAAGTGCCTGATATATTACGAAAAAATTCCACGAAATTTTGCAATAATAATAAAGTTAAAAATTGTTATTAAAAAAAATTATAAAATATTCGAAGGAAAGTTAATTATAAAATTTATTATCGAAGTTAGTAACGAAGTGTCTAATATTTTACGATGTTAAAAAGATTATTGCAATAAAAAAAATCTCAAGTGGAAAGTTTTTGATAAACTAAATCACTTAAAAAAAAAAAAAAGAAAGAAAAAGAGAAATGAACCATGTTAAAAAATTGTTACTAATTAATTATTATAAACTAAATAATATCGTGATATTTTATTAATATTACAATATAATTTTCAAACGTAATAAATTTTGATACTCTTCCGATATTTCGAATATGAAAAGAAAGAGAATAAACTATGGAATGGACGTGAAACGAGCAACAGAAACGTCAACCGCAATCGGGTTAAATCCGTACCACTTTAACGAGCCAGGAAGAAACTCTTCAACGACTCATAAATTAACCCATAACTTCGCTTCATTCCCCTATACCGCTTCCAAAAGGCCGGCAACCGGCAGCTTCTCAACTTCACCATTACATCACATACCTCGAAGATTTACGCGCTTCGCGCGGATGAACCTCGAATTATTATTCTTGGACGGTTTTCCGCGATACATTATGAACGTGTAAATCCCTTGTAAATTATTTTCAAATAACAATTTCATCTTATTATTCTCTAATTTTCATTTCTTTCATTATTGAGAAGAATGAAGATAACACTTCTCCTTTAAAATGAATTTCGTTTCATCGTTGATACTTCTCGAGTTATCGTCGTTCAAAGCGACGCGTAAACTTTCGACGCTCTTACTTCTCTCTCTCTCTCTCTCTCTTTCTCGTTTCCTCTCTCACTCGTCGCTGACCCAGTCTAACCTCCCCACCACCGCCGACCGCGCTGGTCAGTGACAGACGCTGAGTCACCGTTTTTTTTCTAGCTATTACCACGCACCTCCAAGGAAAAAGTGGGTTATGCCGAACTGTGTACAAGCTTGTACATCACTTGTCATTCATCGTTTCCTGCGTTTTTTTTTTAAAGGCTACATTTTCCAATCTTATACGACGAGAAATGATACGCAGAAATAGAATTTCAAGAGTACATATTCTGACATTAAATTATCTATTGAAAATTCTTTTTCTTAATTTTAAATTCGATTCATCGGTTTTAATAAATATTATTTTGATGGATACGAAGATCAAGATTTTTAGATTTTAAGATTTTTTTTAATTCGCGAAAGAATTATTTCGACCATTTTTTCGTTCGATTATTCGAACAACAGAACCTGTGTGTACATTCTTCACGTAAGCGTAGTAAAAGGTTATTAAGGTTCATACGCGGCTATTGTTTGCGTAGTAACTCACATCAAAATTGCAGTCACGTCGAACTGTTTAGGCACTAAATCACGAAAGGCGAGAACGATATTTTTAGAGGCGAGATAAGGCACGTTTTGAACTATAAATTGCCTTGTTTGATGTATCACCGCTCTTTTATGCGACCACCGTTCGAGCAACTCGTAAAAAACAGACGGTTCAGAAATGAAAACTACGCCGCCGGTGTTGCGCGCGTTGGCCAAATTGCACGTAGATTAATATAGGCATCGACGATATAGCCGATAAAATTTATTTCGAAAGTTCGTGTTATTTTATTATTATTATTTACCAATTTTTTAAAATACTTTTGAAACTAAATAACTTTGTATAATTAATTGAAAGAGAGAGAGAGAGAGAGAGAAAGAGAAAAATGAAATACAACGTTCAACGGATCCATCTATCTTTTCACTTACCTGTTCAAATACTGTTGCCCCCGTGGATGAGGAGGAGAAATGCGGTTGTTGGTTGTTTCAACAAGGCGAACACGATCGGTGTTTCTTGAGTGTGTTACGGAACCGAGCTCGATGGCGACAAACGATCACGACGAACGGAAAGATCGGCGGGAAAATGCATGCGAATTGATAAGTAATAATTTCATATATGATAATTTTTCAGAAACACGGAAATGGGATTAATTCGTTTGATGGACGAGCAGACGCACGAGGCACGATATCGACGAATCTGAAACAGAAAAGCAAGCCAAGTCTTGAGGGGGAGCGTTTATATCCTTGCAAGGTAAGATAAAAATTTTCTCGACGTTTAAATCGCGCGTGAACGCGTGTCAGAACGCGTTTATTTCAAATTTAATCCTCTTTAAGTTCCAGACAAAATTCTACTATTCCGTTTAAGTATAAACAAAAACGTTAAATATTGTATTGAAAATTATTGTTTATTAATCGTGAAACATTTGAAAAAATTTGCTCATCTCGATTTTAACGACTCTTCATGAACTCTTTTTCATTTTAGTGATAATTTTAGCAAATAATACAGATTTACTATTAATATTAATATCGACGAATACATACCTCAGTATACCTCAAAATTGAATTATTAATCGCGAGAAATATTTCAACGATCACTTGAACTCTTTTTCATCTTAGTGATAAATAAAAGCTACAGATTTATTACTAATACATACCTCATTCGACAAACATATCAACGATCACGAAAACTGTTCATCTCGAATTATTAATCGAGGAACTCATTTCAACTCATCACTTGAAAACCTTTTTCATTTTGGTGATTATTTTAGCGACTAATAAGCGCCACAGATTTGCTACTAATATTAATATTAATGAATACATATCTTGGTATATCTTTCCAAAAATTATTTTTCCTCAAAATCGAATTATTAATCGCGAGAAACATTTCAACGATCACGAAAACTTTTCATCTTGGTAATAGTATCGAAAAGAAAAATTGCCTTTCCTCAAAATCGAATTATTAATCGCGTGAGAAACATTTCACGAAAATTTTTTATCTCGAATTATTAATCGTAGGAAGAATTCATTTCAACTCATCACTCGAAAAAAACTTTTCATCTCGATGATAATTTTAATCGACGAATGAAACATTTGTTATATAGATTTAATATTATCGACGAATACATATTTTGGTATATCTTTCTAAAAATTGCCTTTCCTCAAAATCGAATTATTAATCGCGTGAGAAATATTTCACGAAAACTTTCACGAAAACATCTCGAATTATTAATCGTACGAAGAACTTATTTCAACTGAGTTGAAAAATTTTTCATCTCGATAATAATTTAACGATAAACATCGCTATAGATTTACGATATTGATGAATACATATTTCAATATATATCTCAAAAATTGCCTTTCCTCAAAATCGAATTATTAATCGTGCAACATTTTAATGATCAGTTGAAAAAACTTTTCATCTCGATGATAATTTTATTACGATATCGACGAATATATATCTCAGTATACTTCAAAAACTGTCTTTCCTCAAAATCGAATTATTAATCGTGCAAGAAACATTTCAATGACCACTTGAATCACTTTTCATCTCGATGATAATTTTAATCAACGAATGAAACATTGTTATATAGATTTACTACTAATACTAATATCGATGAACACATATCTCAATATACCTCAAAAATTGCCTTTCCTCAAAATCGAAAATGCAAGAAACATTTCAATGATCACTTGAATCACTTTTCATCTCGATGATAATTTAATGACAAATATCGTTATATAGATTTACTACTATATATCTCGATATATAGTTTTCCAAAAAACTGTCTTTCTTCAAAATCGAATTTTTAATCGCGTGAGAAACGAAATTTCAACGAAAACTTCATGAAAACTTTTCATCTCAATGATAATTTAATGACAAAGATCGCTACATAAAACTACGATATCGATGAATACATATACCTTTCCAAAAATTGCCTTTCCTCAAATTATTATTAATCATGCAACTTATTTCACCACAACTCATCATTTGAAAAAACTTTTTATCTCGATGATAATCTACGATATCGACAAATACATATCTCAGTATACCTCAAAAATTTCCTCAAGAAACATTTCAATGATCACTTGAATCACTTTTCATCTTAATGATAATTTTAATCAACGAATGAAATATTGCTATATAGATTTACTACTAATACTAATATCGATGAATACATATCTCAATATACCTCAAAAATTACCTCAAAATCGAATTTTTAATCGTGCAAGAAACATTTCAACGATCACTTGAATCACTTTTCATCTCGATGATAATTTTACTACGATATCGACGAATACATATCTCAGTATACCTCAAAAATTACCTCAAGAAACATTTCAATAATCACTTGAAAAACTTTTCATTTCTATGATAATTTTAATCGACGAACGAAAAAGCGCTATATAAATTTACTACGATATCGACGAATGCGTACAACGATTTTACAAAAAAATACGGTATGACAAAAGAGGTGGAACGCAAGAGTTGAACCAGATAAACGTATTACCGTTTCGTAATCCGCGAGGAGACGGAGGAAACAATCCCCTTTCCCTCGAAAAAAAGGACCGCGTCGTCTGCTCGAGCTGGAGGGTTTCCACTTGGCGAAATGATAAGGGCAAATTTAATAAAATCATCCCGCGGGGGAAACGTAGGAGAGCTTCATGGCCGTGATATTGTTCGCGGAATTGTTGCAGGAGCCATAGAGAAAGGAGGGGAGGGGAGACAGGTGAGTGGAAGATGGTTACATATAGTTTTCACGCGTCGGTGGTTGGCCGAATTTCGGGAGAAATTTCGGGAAGATCGGTATACGAGGCGAGGCAGATGAATTTTTCATCGAGTATATATATATATAATTTTCCTCTTCTTAAATTTCTCTGTATTATCCCTTATTTTTCTCTCTTTTTCTGCACTCTTGTTCGTTTCAAAAATCACAATGGATCTGTTTTCATCTTCTCTTCAAGATTTCCAATCGTTTCATCGATTTGTGATAATTCGAAAGGTGGCGAGAAAATTTCTTCTTTTTTTTCTATTTTTGGAACCCTTTGACACAGCAGGTAAAGGAAAACGAAAAATAGAGACAGACGAAATTGGAAATTTCATTCCAGGAATGGAAAATATCATTGGTGGAGTTGTGGAATATAAGAATCGATAATTATTCTCCACCTATTTTCGTTATTAATTTTTCATTCATATACTGGATTCTATTGGTTTCGTATTTATGACAACAATATCAGAGAATATTAAAGAAATTGGATTATCGAATAGAAAAGGAAAAATACTACTTGCATCTTCGTTTAACCTGTTTTCTCATCCTCAGGCGAGAGATAGAACAGGAGTTTGTCAAAGTTTGATTTATTTTTTCGTATATATCGTGTAAATTCTATTTCTTAAAATTCTCTTTAAAAGCCGTCTTCTCTCACTTTTCGTATCGAAAAACAAATCTCGAACTAAAATAAGGGAGGGGGAGGGGGAAAAAATACGAAATAAAATTTCCCTTTATATCCATACCCCTCCTCCCCCTCCCCTCTATTTCATCGAACATCCAATTGAAAGATTCAATCCATCCTGTCAAATCCCGCCAGTTCATAAAACTAGAAATAGGATTGCACAACATCCGTGGAAACACGCCTCGATCCAACAACCTTCCACGTCTTCCACGTCCTTCTTCTTCTTGTCTCGTCTCCTCCACCCCACAACCACAATCTCTTCAGTCTTATCATTCCGCGCGACACGCGAATACCGGAGAGGGAAATTTTCTCTCGAGAACAGAGCATTTTTCGTTAATACCGTAAAAACGAAACAGCTCGACGAGCGTTTTTCCACTAAGATATTCTTCATCTGAAGTTAAAAGTGAGAGAGAAAGAGAGAGAGAAATAGTCACGGCCTCTTCCTTTCAAATGTAAAATCTTTAATTCTATCCTTTGCTCATAAAAAATATCACGCAACGTTTTTTAAATAAATATATATATAAGATATACAATTTTACTTAGTACAATTCCTTTAATATTATCGTTGATCCATCTTTAAATCTTTAATCTTTTTATCGAGCTAATAAATACTTGGTTAAGTTCTATATAAGAGCCTATCCATTTCTCTCTCAAATAACATATATATATAAGTAATTTCGTTTTTTCACACGAGTGTCGCTAGTGTGAACGTTTATCCAGCCAACTTCACTCCAAACCGTGTTGTTACTTGGTGTTTCGTGGTTTAGTTATAAGAAAAATTTATTTGATTCTGTGCGTGATAACCGAGAGAGAATTCATCTTGGTGATCTTACTATATTAATAAAGATATCGCGCGAAACAACAATATAGACATCAATATACACAAAATATTATAAAACATAAAAGTTTTATGAAGTTTAATTTGCTCGTAAAGTCATTTTAAATCGACTACTTTTAAGCAATAAATCCACCGAGCGTAATCGTTTCGAGTCGTTGATTCGCCCGAGCGAATATAATATAATAGTACATAATATAATATAGTATACTTAAAACGAGTCGAAGCAAACCAAGCGTATATTCGAAGCGTCGAACGTGTCGTCGTTTAAAAGCCACAGGAGCAGCGAGCGAGGCGAGAGAGATAAGATAACGAACGGGGCAACGAAAGGATAGAATTGAAGGAAGGAAGAAAGGAAGGAAGGAGGGGGGAGAGTTAGGGCTGGTGAATGTTTCAGACACGAAGGAGGGAAGGGGGATTATTTTTTCGAGGCGCCTACGTAATT
>NW_006263499.1:374501-378217 GCF_000469605.1 Apis dorsata
GAGTTGAATCATTGATTAGCCGGCAGGCAGACGGCTTATGCTCGCCGCCCCTCGTTTCCATCTCCCTCCCTTTCCTGATGGTTCGCGATCCGCCACCACCCACAAGGATTGGGGATAAGGACCTAATGTAGGGACGTAAGATATTACCTCGTCGGATTAAAACTCGAGCGAGGGGTGGGTGCTGGGCCTGGCTCGTGATAATGCAGAAATTTAATTAGTCAGACGATGCGTTTTCGCACCTATCCGCCTGGTTACCGACCGGTGGATAGAATTAGTGGATCGAGACGAGAGAGAGAGAGAGAGAGATCAGGCTCGATCCGGATGGGAATGGAACCAGTTTTTGGAGAATGATTTTTAACGGGGATTTTTTCTAGTTTTTTTTAAATCATTAATTATATTAATGAATTGTATAATATAAAATTTAAAAAATTTTATTAGAAGTAATTAATTGTGATTAATAATAAATTCTGAAATAAATGAATAATTTAGGTGAAAACTTTTAATAATTATAAATAAATATAAATAAATATAATTAAAAAATTATAAAATTACGTAAAAAGTAGGATTAGATTAATCCTATTATGAAACTTGTTCAATATTTCGAGTCCACCAATAAGAAATACTTGAATTAACAACATTTTTTTCTTAATCGTTCTGTTTGATCGACCGAGTGTATGAATTTTATTTGCGCGTATATTGGCGGGAAAATTGAAAGCTTTTTTCATTGGTTTTGAAATAAATATCGTCACGATTTTTTCTTCTCGAGGAAATAATTATATACATTCGTTTCTTTTTATTCAAACGTCCTTTCTAATGAATTAATTTTCTCTCGTTACATTATCGAGAACATTTCTTAAAATAAAATATATCCCGCTTCAATAAATATATCGAAATGTGACGTTGAGATTTGACAGCTCGGTCAAACCCAAATCAATCCTCCGTCAATCTTCTCTCCGAGTTAAACTCGATCCATTGGTTATTTCAAATTTTACGATTTATATCCAATATTAACTCGGGCCAAGTATTAATAATTTTGTCTAAATCGTCATCCACTTCGATACTAAATATAGATTTAAATTCGATTCTCTCGAAGAGATATCTTATATATTCATCTTTTCTTTTCATACCAATTACATACATTCGCTTTATATACGAATTACACGGGAAACAAATTCAATCAAAACTCCATCGATCCAAATTTTAAAAATCTCCTCCCCAAACTATCTTCGTCAGAAGAAATTAAAAATCCTTGAATCCCTACATAAATCCTCAAACCTAAATCGATAGACAAATAATATCACAATGAAACGATCCCATCTCAAAAAATCGTGATTCGTGAACATCCGGCGTCGCGGGATGAAATTCCCATCCCAAGGAGGAAACAAGTTTTATTTCGTGTGCCACTTCGAGTCGAGAAGAGAAGAAGAGAGACCAAGATGAAGATGGAGGAAGATACGTGATAAAGAAGGAGCATGAAGAAGAAAAAAAGACAAGAGAGAGAGAGAGAGAGAGAGAGGAAAAGAGTTTCCATTCTCTCCGACAAAAGTTCCCTCGACAACTCGTTTGAAACCCTCCTCTCTCCCCCCTCTCCTTATTTTTCCACCGACTGAAACTTTTTCTCGATTCCTCCTCGCTTGTAACATAATATTTTCGCGGTCTGATCGCGTGCCTCGACAGGAAGAAAATGTGTGTGACGTGGCGCATCCGGTTGTTGCTCCTCGTGCGCGATATTATCTCGATATCAGGAAGGGTTGCAGGCAACTGGACAGGTTCTAATTGGGGCTGCGAATTTTTTGGAGAGATGAAAATTCAATCTTGTTTCAATCTTTGTGAATGTTGTCGAGGATGATTATTTGACTATTTTTAGAAAAATTATACGCAGATATTTGGAAAGATATTCAACAGGAAATATATTCTAAAGGTAATGCAAAAATGGTTTATCGTTAAGAAAGTTATTTAGAATGTAAAAAAATTTGAAGGATTCTATGGAAGGTTGAAAAGATGTTGAGGAGAATTTGGACAGCTCTTCCATTTTTCTTTTTTGAATTAGGGCAGAAATTTTAATAAAAGTTACGCCAGTCATTGGTTGACAAGCGAGGATCTCAGCAATCATGTATTACATCGATCCGCATTGGTAAAATATCAGAGCACAACGGTATTAAATTGTGAATTGTAATCTGTCAAGTATAGAAAGTGAAGTGCGAAAGTGGGATAGAAATTTCTTTGTGAATAAAAAATGGAATAGAAAAATAAATCAGTGGATATCAATCGAGAAACTCGTTCAGGATGCACTGGGAGGAAGGCGAGTATTATTGAACGAACTATTCAAAGGAATCGTTAATTTTCCATAACCAGCTTTTAGAGAGATCGGAAATCGCATCCTGAAAAACTTTCATCGACACTTGCTCCGCTCTTTCGTATCTCCAAAGTGATCTCTCGACCTAGAATTCGTATTAGAGGATCTTGTTAAGATAACGGCGGCCTTTGTCGATTGCAAACTTGTTATTTCTCTCTGAATGGTGCCATCCTTGCCAGGAATAATTGCACTAAATAATTAATGATTAATTACTCGATAAAAATATATTCCAAGAAAAATTTTATTTTTTTGTCCAAGTTGAAATTCTCGTCGATATAAGTAAAGTATATCATCAGAATTTTAACGCATTTATTATAAAGCGTCCTCGTTCGTTTCAATAATTAATCACTCGGTAAAATATTTCAAGAAAAATTATTTTCATATTCAAGTAATTCGAGTTAAAAATATTAAATTTTACCCCAAAAAACTGTATTATGATGATTCGAATACGCGAGTCATTTCTTTCTCTCGAATTAATTTCCAACCCCAAGATAATTATATATATACATACAGTAAATAATTGCACTAAATACTTTCTCGATAAAAATATATTCCAAGAAAAATTTTATTTTCTTGTTCAAGTTGAAATTTTTGTCGATATAATACGCTTTGTAAAGTATATTATCAGAATATTTTAATGGTATATCATATCGGTTATATTATATTAAATTTTAACGCATTTATTATAAAACATCCTCGTTCGTTTCAATAATTAATCACTCGATAAAATATTCCAAAAAAAATTATTTTCATATTCAAGTTGAAATTCTCGTCGATATAATATCCTTTATATTATAATATAAAGTATATTAGAATATTTTAATGGATCATATCCATTAAAAATATTAAATTTTATTCCAAAATTTTATTCCAAAAAGTTGCATTGATGATTCGAACAAGTCATTTCTCTCTCTCGAATTATTTGTAATTTCCAATCCCAAGGTAATTATATATATATACACTAAATATATTAATATATTAATATAATTAATTATTCGATAAAAATATTTCAAGAAAAAATTTATTTTCTTTCTTGTAAAATATATTAGAATATTTTAATGGATGTATTTAATATTAAAAATATTAAATTTTACTCCAAAAAACTGTATCGATGATTCTAATATCATTATGTCAAATTAATTTCCAACCCCAGATAATTATATATACATACTAAATAACTGCACTAAATATATTAATATAATTAATGATTAATTACTCGATAAAAATATTCCAAGAAAAATTATTTTCATATTCAAGTTGAAATTCTCGTCGATATAAGCTTTGTAAAGTATATTAGAATATTTTAATGGATGTATTTATATTAAAAATATTAAATTTTACTCCAAAAAACTGTATCGAT
>NW_006263499.1:378241-378511 GCF_000469605.1 Apis dorsata
GAATACACAAGTCATTTCTCTCTCTCGAATTATTTATAATTTCCAATCCCAAGATAATTATATATACATATTAAATAACTGCACTAAATATATTAATATATTAATATAATTAATGATTAATTATTCGATAAAAATATTCCAAGAAAAATTTTATTTTCTTGTTCAAGTTGAAATTCTCGTCGATATAAGCTTTGTAAAGTATATTATAATATTTTAATGGATGTATTTATATTAAAAATATTAAATTTTACTCCAAAAAACTGTATCGAT
>NW_006263499.1:378607-380462 GCF_000469605.1 Apis dorsata
TAATATCATTATGTCATTTCTCTCAAATTAATTTCCAACCCCAGATAATTATATATATACATACACGAGATTTGTTGGCGCGTGACGTTAACCGATTCACGGAATCGGCACGGTAAACAACCTCGATAGCTCGTCCGTGAAATCATCAGCGAGACTCGACTTAAACGCGCTAATTAGCCGAGATGTCGTGGAGGTGCACGAATCACGAATAACACGAGGAAACATTTGCCCCATTATTCTTGATAACTGACGCGTAAAACGTCACGTTCTCTTCTTGCATAGGCAGGTTGTTGTTAAACCGCGATCGATGTTATTAAGTCGGTTATTACGTCACCATTTTGTGTGGTATATCGTTTGAACGAGTTTCAACGAGTGCTCCCACACTCGTGATGATTTCTTCTCTTTCTTTCAACAATATTAATAATTCGATCTCAATTTGGCGAAAATTCGCAGTCTCGAATCTTTAATTCAACTCTTTTCTTGGACATTAAAGGAAGGTTTAATTTGTAAAATCGAAATAATCATCGTTTTAATCTCCGTCATTCGAAAAAAAACAATTTTAATTTGCCCAAAAGCGTGAAGTACGTGTTCTCTCCAGTTTATTTCTACACCCTATACAAAATACACGTTTAAACACCTATTTCCGCGCGATTAGGAACCAAGGCGGCGAAATTCGTTTTCGAATGACTTTTCTCTCTCTCTCTCTCTCTCTTTCTCCTCCTCCTCTCGAAAGACGAAGACGAATGATGAGCTAAGGTTAACCGGAAGCGAATCATTGGTTATTCTCCTTACCTTGTCAACGACCAGACCGCTCTTCTCTCTTTCCTTTTTTTTTTTTTCTTTGTTTAACTCCTCCTCGCCTCGACACTTCTTTTTACGCCTCTCACCCAGCCCCACTAATTTCAATCGAGAAATTCTCCTCCATTAATTTCCCCCATGAACGCGGCCACCGTGTTTTTATATAATATCAGAACTATCACTCGTATGGAATTTAGAGATCACACCGAAATCAAAGATCCGAGGAATAGGAACGGACTAAAACATACAGATAAAGAAGGAACACAAAAAATATATATATAATAATATCACTTGAATCGATTTTGTCACATGGTAGGCCTTATTGACGTTATTTACTGGATGACGTTCACTCCATGGTAACGGAGATCGATCGTTGACTCGCGATTATCGATCGCGGCCGATGGACGGGGCCACGAGATTCGTTTCCGGAGCCACGTTCGTTCGTTTGGGGAGGAGAAGGAGGGAAAGAAAAAAAAAAAAAAAAAAAAGAAAGAAAGAAAAAAAAGAAATGATGGGATTAATGGGGAAACCGGATCCGGGGAGAGAGGGGGAGGGGGAAATGGAGGGTCTCAGTGTTCGATACCTGTTGCTGGTCGCTTCTTGTCACGTGCCTCGTGTCTTTGATAAATTATGTTCATCGGTTTCTCGATGTATTATTATCCTTTATATATATATACATGTAAGAAGAATAGAGGAGAGATAAAGAAGAAAGTATCGATAAGTATTTGTGATTTCTTAAAAAAATAATTTATAGTTTAATCATCGAAATACAAAATACTTTTGCCTATACTTCAGTACTCCATTATATCCTTGATTACATGTAAGAATAAAGAAACATACTCCAATATTCTTAACTATAAATCTATTTAAATATATATATGCAAAAATAAAGAAGAAAGTATCAGATAAGTATTTATGATTTGTGAAAAGATAATTCGAATTATCCGAATTTTAATACGAATGAAAATTGAAATACAAAATACTTTTGCCTCCCTATCAATATTCTTAATATAATATAATTTTTAAATTATAAATATAATTATAAATATATTCTATA
>NW_006263500.1:0-265 GCF_000469605.1 Apis dorsata
TATTTAAAATTAAAAAATTAAAATTAGAAAGACGAGAGAGAGAAGGGAAGGGGGAAGTTTGAAAGATATTTAACGTATATATCTATAACATTTCTGATTAAGGATCTATAATATATAGACTCGAAAATGCGCGCCAAAATACGGGTATAAAAGATCATATTTATATGAAAGATTTAATAAATTAATATATTATATTTAATCATATAAAATTATTAATTAATTTATTGAAAAATGCCATTAGTAAAAAAACCTATGCGTTATGCAC
>NW_006263500.1:495-5555 GCF_000469605.1 Apis dorsata
CCAGAGGGGCATACGGATGTATGTTATTTTTCTGGTGAAAAGTAAGCAAAGATATACATAAATATTTTTCCATATTTCTTTATAATTTTTGCTAATAATTTTGATATAAACATTTTTTATTATATATACAATACATATAATAATATATATATAATAATAAATTACATTTTCTTTGTTGATATTTTTTTAATATAATTTTTTTATATAAAAACAATAATTAAAAAACATAGAGCATTAAAAGAGAAAATAAAATATAATTAAAAAATAAACAATTAATAATATTTATAGAAGAGGGCTTATTACTTGTGGATCTGATGGAGATGTTCGATTTTGGTTGAATCTAATGGATGATGATCCAAATGCAAGCTGTGTCTCAGAACAAGCTATATCAGTCATATCAAAAGTATAAATAGTTAATTATAAAATTTTTGTTTATATACTTAATAATGTTTATAAATTTTCAATAAATATTTTTCATAAATATTTTAATAATTTTAGAATGGGAAAATATTTGTTGGCAATGATAATAATACAATTCAAATTCTTAATTATCCAGATCTTGAAAAAGATGGAATAATTACTAGATTTTCAGCACCAGTTTCAGCATTAGCAACAACAAAAAACAGTAACATTATAGTATCCGGAGGATGGTATGTAAAATAAATATATGATATTTTGATAATTTTTAATTAACATAATTAATATTTAATATATATTATATTATATAGTGATATGAGAATACAAGTAACTGA
Source organism: Apis dorsata (assembly GCF_000469605.1). Lineage (NCBI taxonomy): Eukaryota > Metazoa > Arthropoda > Insecta > Hymenoptera > Apidae > Apis > Apis dorsata. Next base: position 1,248 of record NW_006263500.1, read on the forward strand.
TATTATTACCTCAGATAATATAGAATTAATAGGTCATGAAGCTCCTATATTAGGTTTATCTTTGGATCCAAAAGAAGAATTTATAGTAAGATATACTTTATTTTTTAAAATATGATATTAACTTGTTTTTATATTACAATGCTCCTTGTAATATTTAATTTATATAGGCATCATCAAGCGCAGATGGTTCAATTCGAGTATGGAATATTAAAGAAAAATGTGTTGTAAATATTTGGACTAATGTTATACCAAAGTGTAACTCATTTTTTACAGCTAAAATATATGGTGTACCCTCATTTCATCCAAAGAATGGAAGTTATCTTGCATATCCTAATGTAAAAGATGTAATTATAATTGAAAGATCTTCTTGGAAGGAATTGTTTCGTTTAAAATGTATTAATATAAAAACTGTATGTTTTTTTTCTCTTTCTTTCTTTATATATATATATATAATATTAAGCAAGGCATTTATATATATATGTATATAATGTATATATATTCTATAATATTATTTTCACTATAGGAAATTAATATATGTAAATTTTCTGAATGTGGCACATTATTAGCAGCTAGTTCAATATATGGAGAAATAATTGTTTGGAATGTAGAAAATAAAGAATTAATTGGTTATATTGAACATCAACAAAATGCTAAAATTACTGCATTAGCTTGGAATATTGATAAATCGGATGAAATTGCATTTTGTGATTCTTTAGGTCAATTAGGATGTATTGATATTGTAGGTATATATATAAGACACATATTATTTAATAAATTTGGAGAAAAATTATTATTTTTATGTATTTAGATAATTTCTGATAAAGCAACAAATAATGAAGTATGTTTAGAAACAAATGGAGATGTCAAAGATAGTAATGTTAATGTCTTAGAAGAAGAAGATGATGATGATGATGGAGAAAATGTTATATCTCTAAATAAAATTAAAGCATTAGTGGAGCTTGATGATGATCAAAAAAGTCATTCTGATGTATTATCTGAAAAATCTAAACATGATACAAATGCTTTTATACCTGAAATTCATTTACAATCACCATTTCAACCTGGTTCATCTCCAATACATTTATTATCTCGTTTTATGGTAAAATTTTCATTGATATAATATTATTATATAATATTATATATCAATCTTATAATCTAATTAAAATATTAATTCAAATAAATGTTAATTCAAGGTATGGAATGATATAGGAATGGTAAGGTGTTTTACTTCTGAAGATGGAGAAGAATCTAGTATTGAAGTAGAATTTCATGATGTAACAATTCATCGTAGTATGCATATTAATAATTATTTAAGACATACAATAGCTGCTTTATCATCACAAGCATTTGCATTAAATTGTCCATTAAGTAATGATATTCGTAGTAAACTTGTTGTAATAGTATTACAAGGTTAATCCATTTATAATTATTGCAAATTTTATTCTAAATTAATATAATTAAAATAATAATCAATTAAAAAATAGGTTGGGGTTCAGGAAATAAAGAATGGTTTTTAGATCTACCCGAAGGTGAAGAAGGGCATTGCATTGCAGCTGGTGATAATTTTGTAGCTCTTTCAACATCTAGAAGATACTTAAGAATTTTTACTGTAGGCGGCACACAACGTGAAATCGTTGCTTTGCCAGGACCTGTAGTAGCAATGAATGGATTTAAAAATAATTTAGTACTTGCTTATCATAATGGAATAGGTATTTATTTTATATTTTGCAATTATTTTTATTTTTATAATAGACTACTGATAATATGATATTTAAATGATATTTAAATAGGGATATCAGGGGATCAATATATGAATTTACTATTAATTCAAATTCAAAGATTAAATTTATATAGTAAGACATTAAGTCTTCCATTATCACCATCATCAGAATTAATGTGGTTAGGAATTACTGATCTTGGATCTCCTGTAATAATGGATGCTGATGATATTATTAAAGTATATAATAAAAAATCTTCTTTATGGAAAGTAGCTAGTGATATGAATGAACAGGTAATAAATATATTTAATAATATTAAATATTTTATATTGCATTAATAATTTTAAAATAGTCTAAAGGTAAAACAGATCATTATTTTATAATTGGAATAAGCGAATTACAAAGTATCGCTCGCTGTGTTTTATGCAAAGGAAGTCATTATCCTCCTACTACACCTCGTCCAGTAATCACAGAAGTATCTTTATATCTTCCACTTTGTGAACTTGAAAGTGAAAAAACGGAGAAAGAATTGAACTTATGGAAATTAGGAACTAATCCTTTAGAAGAGAATGAAGCAGTGTTATCTCTTATTGCGGTATATTTAATATTTGATTCATTAAATTTATTTATATTAACTATATATCTATTCATTCATTTCATTCATAGCTTGCTTGTCGAAGTAATTTGGAGTATCGAGCAGTAGAATTATGTGAACAAATTGCTTCAGAAAAAGTTATAGAATTAGCAATAAAATATGCACGAAGAATAAATCGAATAGCATTATCTAATAAATTGGAATCAATTGCTGATATAAAAGAAGAAGAAAAGGAGAAGAATATAGAAAATAGAGATAATGATGATGAAAATATTAATAAAAGTGATGATGAATCACTGATAGATAATGATGTTGAAGAACTTTCATTAAATATTATAAAAAAACCAGATATAGAAATTAAACCATTATCTATGACTGAAGCATTATCAATAAAAAGAAATAATCCTTTTTTAAAAAGCGGAAATTCTCCAGGAACAAAAGGTATTATTATTATTAGAATAAAAAAAAGGAAAAATTTCTTTTTATTTCAATTGTATTTATAATAATTATTGAATTCTATTTTTAATATTTAAATAGGATTAGCTGGTTTAGATATAGCTCCACAGAAGATACAAAAATTAACTTTATCATCAGTTTCTTCGAAGTTGAAGACAAAAGAAATAAAAGATGTAGTAAAAAAAGAAACATTCATTAGTTGGTATGCTAAAAACAAAAAAAATTTACAGGAAGAATTTCCTGATTTAAGCCCTGCAGATTTGACAAAATATGCGTTAGCAAAATACAAAGAAAAAAATGAAAGTTCACAAAATAATAATATTTTGACATCTTTAGAATCAAAAAAAAGAAAATTAAGTCCCGAAAATGAAGAAAGCAATAAATCAAAACGAACTTCAAGTAAAATACTTAGCTCATTTGCATTTGAAAAATAAATATTTATTTATATTTTAAAAATACAATAAAGCTTTTATAACAAAGAATTTTAAGGAAACTTGTTCAATACATGATAGGAATGAGTGATGAATTTTTTATTTCATGTAATTGATTATTTTATTGTTTTATAATTTATTTAATTAATATTTTTTAATAATTTATATTATAATTTTTTATTATTATATTAATAAAAATTAAAATATTCTATTGTTTTATTATAAATTATTTATTAATTTGTTAATTTATGCCTTACAAATTTTGTTAGTCTCATTAATTTTTGAAATTAAATCTAACTATATATATAAGTATATATTTAATTATATATTTATTTTGTGATAAATATACATATAAATATTCTCTTCTAAATTGTCCAAAGATAATAGATAGAAAGATACAAATGAACTCGTGAATTGTAAGCAATTAATGAAATATTATTGCATTATTATACATTATAAAATAATCAAATATCGATAAGGTAGGTATTTCTTAATTATATCACAAACAAGATTTCATTTGTGATCTATATCGATAAAGCAGATAAAGAATAGTATTGTAGATCTTTTCAGTTTGCTCAAGTCTTTCAACAGAAGTTGAGACTTTCAAACATTCGTGCACGCGCAATATTGTGCAGCATTAGAAATTTCATATGGAAATAAAATTTTTCAACAAAAGTTTTTAAGTACGATGCTCGAAAAAGCGATGAAAGGTAAGTCAATATATTATATCTGGCATTGTTCTACATTTATTCATGTTAGTATTTCAAATACGACTCAATCTAAATATACATTCAATTTGTGGTATAATTCGCGCATCTTTAATTGCATCACCAAAAGAATGTGAAAACAATTGAAATTCATTATATATGCTAAATTTAAAATTAAAAAATCAATTAAAATATTTATAATAAAATTTTTACATATATTAAATAATTACTTATATTAAATTATATTAAATAACTACTATATTAATTATATTAAATAACTATTATATTAAATAACTACTTAAATTAAATAAAATAAAAAATAAAAATTAAATTAAATAATTACTTATTTCCAAAAAGTATGTATTCTATTATTATTTTTATTTAAATTTATCAAATATAAT
>NW_006263500.1:5818-6755 GCF_000469605.1 Apis dorsata
ACGTTTTAAAATTAAAATAATATTTTTTAATACATTTATTTTAAATTTTATTTAAAATTTATTTTAAATTATTTTTATAATACATTTATAATAGTATAATGTAATTTATTTCTTTATATATACAAATTAGAATATATATTCTTCATTTTATAAAATATAAATTAAAAATAAAATTTTAATGTTGCATATAAATTAAAAAATTTTTTTATTTTAGCACATTAAATTTTCGATTCTTTTGTTATATTTTTAAATTTAATTAAGTTGATGATGTTTTTAGTTTTATATGTTTAGTAATTTTCCATTTTACAGAAAATTATAGATTTAATAATTATTTATACCAGTTTTAGGAAAATATATATATATAATTATGTCATAAAATTCTGTAATTATAAATAATTTATTTATGATTTATTAATCTATTAATTATCTAAATTTTTAAATTAGTGAAGATAATTAAATAAACATATATACATATATTATATAAATGCAATATTTTTTTTATAATTCTAAATAATTGTTTAAAATTATTTATTTAAAATTACTTGCAATAATTTAATAATAATACATATATATATGTGCAATATAAAAAAATACACATGTATGTATATTTTTTTTCTTTTTAAAAAATTTTATTAATTATAAATCTTTTTAGGATTTTATGATTATATTACGCTAATTTGTGTAATATATATATATATATCATATAGAATATATATCATTTTCTTGAAAATTGTATGTAATTATTCAGTTATGAAATATAATATTTATTTATTAACGTTATTTAATAATATTGATAAATTATTGATAATTTATCAATATTTAATATTATTTAATAATATTGATAAATATTGATAAATTGACTGGAATAATTTTATAAATTTATTATTTGATATATATATATATATATATATAATAATTTTCGTATTATATATAATAT
>NW_006263500.1:7195-17303 GCF_000469605.1 Apis dorsata
TAATCATTGGCGCTAAATTATAAATGATATATATTATTATAAATGAATTAAATTATAAATGAATATATTCAATTTAATTATTTTTATTATAATATTTTTTAATATTATTCTTATTAAGTTAATATATATGTATAAGATAATTGTTATGTATAAATACTTAATTAAAAATAATTTTTTTCAGAACATGCATCACTAGATATAATACAAAATGCAATGGGTGTGATGGGTCCATGGCATATTGTTATTGCTGTGGCATTGTCTCTTGTAAAATTTCCAGTTGCTTGGCATCAACTTTCTATTATATTTCTTGCACCTCCGACTAATTTTTCATGTGCTGCACCAATATCAAAAACCAATGAATCTACAATAATGAAATGTTATGTAGATATAGGAAATGGTACTATGGAAAAATGTACAATTTTTAAATATGACAAGCGTATATTTAAAGAAAGCATTATAACTCAAGTAAATTTAGTTTAATTCATTATTATATTTCAAATGAATGAATTATTACTTATATTATAAATTTTTAGTGGGATTTAGTTTGTGATAGAGAACAATTGACAAATGTTGTACAGTCTTGTATAATGTTTGGAGTACTTATTGGTAATTTAGTTTTTAGTATAATGGCTGATCGGTATGTTAAATATTATTATAATGAAATGAACAAAAAAAAAATTTATGATATATATATAATTGAAAAAATCAATTAATTGTATCTTTATATTTTTTATTTTCAGAATAGGTAGAAAAAAACCTTTGATGATTGCTATAGGATTACAATCATTAACAGGATTTATAAGTGCATTTATTCCATGGTTTGAATTATTTGTGATATTTAAATTCATTTCTGCTATAGCTACAGGTGGTACTATGCTTGTCAGTTTTGTTTTACGTAAGTAATTCATAAATTAAATAAATAATAGAAAATAATATATAAATTTATTTAATAAATTACAGTTATGGAGATTGTAGGAATAGAATGGCGTTCCATTATGTCAGTTCTCTTTCATGTACCATTTTTATTAGGTCATTTAATGAATCCTTTAATTTCATATTTAACACGTACATGGGATGGTTTTCAAATGGCAGTTTCTATACCATCACTTTTTTTATTATCATATTATTGGTATGTGATACCATTTATATAGTCAAATTATTAAGTTATAAACTTTTTTAATATATTTATTTTTAATCAAACTGAAATAAATTTTAGATAGATTTTTTTTACATTGTAGGATTATACCCGAATCACCAAGATGGTTATTTGCTGTTGGGAAGTTATCAAAAGCAGAACAAATTTTAATTAAAGCAGCTGGTAGAAATAAAATACCAATAGAGAATGTTAAAACAGCAATTGAAACATATGAATGTAATATAGGAATTTACCATAAACAAAATGTAGAAAAATATAATATTACACATTTATTTAGAACTCCAAATTTAAGATTAAAAACTATTTTTATATGTATTAATTGGTTTATATGTGGTAGTTGTTTCTTTGGATTAACACAATATATGGGTTATATTGATGGTAATATTTTTATAAATGTTGCTGTATCAGGTAAATTTATATAATATGCATTTTTATTTAAAAAAGAGAGAATATGTATTTAAAATTTAATGTATTTTCAGCTGCTATTGAATTACCTGGAACTATATTAGTTTTATTTCTAATATCACGTGTATCACGTTTAAAAATTTTAATAAGTGCAAATCTTCTATCTGCTGCAAGTTTGCTTTTGTTAATTGTAATGTCAAATTCACGTTTTACGATAATTTTAACTATATTAGGTCTTGCGGGAATGTCACTCAGTTTTCCAACTGTATACCTATATAGTAGTGAAGTATTTCCAACTGTAATCAGAAATATTGGTATTGGTCTAGGAAGTGTTTGTGCAAGGACTGGAAGCATGATTGCACCATATATCGCTACAATGGTCATATTTTTTCGTCTAATACATTTATATTTACATATTTATAATTTATAATTTATGTGTATAATGTAATAATCTTATATTGCGAATTACATATTTTCAGGGAAAAATTAAATCTTGGTTACCACCATTAATATTTGGAAGTGGACTATTATTTGGTGCTTTTTTATGTTTCTTTTTACCAGAAACAATGAACTGTGAATTACCAGAAACTATTGAAGATAGTGAAAATTTTGGAAAGTTAGTACAAAATAATATGATTTTAATTATTATCTTATTACTCTATTTTTTGAAATAACTTAATATGATTATCGATCTTTATAGAAAACGAAGTGGAAAAAATGCAATAAAATAATATTTATTTACAACTTATAAGAAAAACAATAGAATAACGAAACAAATCCTGTGTAATTGATATATATAAAATAAAAATTTTTTGATATACATATGTATATAAAATATTGAAATCATTTAATTGCTTAATATAATAGTAATTACTTAATATAATAGTAATTTTAATATAATAATAGTAATTGCTTAATATAATAGTAAATTTAAAAGATTATATCTTAAATAACAACAAATTTAATATTTGAAAAATAATATGTTTATAATTATAATAAATATATATTTTTATATAACTTATTATTTAATTTATTTTTACATTCTTGCATTAATTCAATAAATATAAATATATAATATTGTACATTAATATAATAAATATTATTAACAAAATTTTTATTAAAATAATAAAAACTAAAAAATTGTATGAATGTAAATATATATGTTTTATTTTTTTATATTAACTTTTACAAATTGTAAATTTTATAATATGATATTTGCTTTATTTTATAGAAAGAGAGATCCTTATTCTATTTAATACTATTTTTAAAATTTATATATTTTTGTATATAATATGTTATATATAATAAACAATATATATTTATTTATTATTAAAAATAATTTATTTATTAAAAAAATAGTAAATTTTTTTTTAAATTTTTGTTTATAAATTGTATAAATATGTAAAAATAATATTAGATATTTATATGAGACATAACTAATAATAAGTCAGTCTTTTTTACATTTACATTTTTTACATTCAAAATTAATGCATTTAGTACAAAAAAGATAAAGTCTTTTATTAAAATAAAATTCGTTTATTAGAATATTGTAGTCAAATTACATAAATATTTTATTAATTAAATTTTTCTTTTCAAGATTAGATTTGTTTTAATGAAAAATAATTAAATATTATCTTTTTGAAAAGCATAAATAAAAAGGAAGAAAAAATCTGAAATTTTAGTGGGTTTTATATTTTGATGAAAATAAAAAAAATATAATTTAATTTGTAGTTTGACCTAAATAAAGTATTTTACTTGGTAAAACACTAACTACATCATTAGTTTTTTTATGGACAGCATCAAACATATGATTACCATACTTGACAGTTTTATTAAAAGGTTCAAGCCATGAAGACATAATATTCTTAGATGATGTTTTTTCTATATGATTTGTTGTTCCTAAAATACATCTAGTTGTTATATAATGAAGTATATATAAATATTTATTAAATTGCTTACCCATAAAAAATTTTAAAATTGCTTCATTTACTATATCTGGCTTTTGTTGATGTGGAAAATGTTGAGCTCCTGATATTACTTTTACATTACATTTTTCAATATATTCAGAACTTTGTACAATATTTTCTATTGTTACAATTGGATCTATATTTCCAATTATAAGTAAAGTTTGAGTAGAAATTTGATCACAAGAATCTATATTAAGCTTTATAAAAGGAAGATTTCTGTAATAATTAATAGCTCCAGTCCAATCCTCTGTAATTAATTATTTTAATCTTATCTTTTATGTATAAATATTATACTAAATTTTATATATATATATAATAGATTATTGTCAAACTTTTAATGTTTATTTACCTTTTCTACTAAATGCATATTTGTATGCTTCTACATAATCTTTCTCAGTATTTGTATTATTTAATTGAAGATGTTGAAATGCATCATTTATAATTGATAAATCTTCTTTAAGAGCATCAATCTCAGGAAAAAATGGTAATCTACTAAAATGTATCCATCTAAATAATAATATAAATAATATAAATAAATAAATATATTTATCATATATATATTATTTTCTAAAAAGTTTAAACATTTAATAGATTTACTTCAAATCAAAGATAGAATCTCCTAATCTTCTGTTCCAATAGAAATTAGGATGTGGACATGAAACTGCAACAAATTTATCAATCATATCTCCATATAAGGCTACTATATACCATCCTAAAAGTCCTCCTAAATCATGGCCAATTATGCTACACTGTTTTACTCCAAAAGTTAAAATAATTTGTTTTAATTCTTCAATTAAGACTTGAATTTTATAACAACTTTTAGCTGCTGGTTTATCACTATCTCCAAATCCTTTTAAATCTATTGCAATTACTCTGAATAAATAAAAAAAAAAAAAATTTATACAAAAATAATTTTATAATTTTATTAAAATTATAAAAAAGATATAATAGAAAAAATATAATAGAAAAATATAAATTATACCTATAATATTTAGCAAGACATGGTATTTGTTTTCTCCAAGATAACCAACAATCAGGAAATCCATGTAAAAGTAATATAAGTGATTCATTTTTATTTCCAGCTTCTACATAATGAAATTTTACATTCTATACAAAAAATATAAAATTTTTTAAATTATAAAAAATTCTTTTTCTATTATTTTATTATTTTATCGTTTTGTTGATTATATAATAATATTTTAAATATTATTAAATTAAAAATTTATTTCATTTAAAGTTTTGTTATTTGTAATTTTTTAATTTTTTCTTTTAATATTTTTCGAGTGAATTTTAAATTTATATCAATAAATGTGAATAATAAAACATTAGTGATATTAAATGACAATAAAAACGATACAAATTGAATTTTTCTTCAAATTTAAAAAAAAATTAATATAATTTTTTTCAATATTTATTAAAAAGATATCATAATCGAAATCTAATGTATTAGATTATATTTTATTAATATATTTATTAAAAAGATTTTATAATCAATCGAAATTTAATGTGTATATCAGATTATATTTTATTAATAGATTCCTAAAAATTATTAGAAATTAATGATTATTGTATATTTTTTAAACACTTTTAAATTTGAAATTGCATTATATTATTGAATTATTTTATATACGTACCTTGATTTTTATATAAGAATGAATTCCTAAGTTATTATCTATCAAACAAGGTGGGGGTTTATCTCGCTGTTGCATCATAAAAAACTTTTTAGGATCCCAGATCCATTTAAGAAATCTTTTCACTATTAAATACAATCCATATATAAAAGAGAGAAGATGTAATTTAATTATTTCTAAAATTGATGCATGAACAATTTTATTATTTGTAAACATGATTATTTAAGAATAAAAATTTCTTTAAATTTATTCGTGACGTGTTAAGTTTATTTGAATCATACATCAAAACAAAATGACTTTAAATTTTTATAAATGTATATATATAGAAGAATATTCAACATATAGATGTACGTTTTAAAATATCTGCATCTTTCACAATTGAACAAATAATAATCAGATAATGCTTCAATTTAATAATTTGAAAATATAAATTAATATCGTTCACAAAGTTAATTATACATAAAACAAAATTCTGCGATTTCAGCAAAGTTGACAATGTATTACTGATTAAAGCTTTCATCTTCATATATAAAAGAGTAGAGGTCATATCATGAGAAGCGAGGTACCTCCTTATCGGATCTATACTCAATGTTAAAATGAATTTTACTAAAGTTGTACAATCAAATGTTCCTAGAAATTTTATTTCTTAAAAACATTATAAATGATATCTTAAATAAGAAAATAAAAAATTTTAGAAATTATATGACATAATTTTGAATAAATATAATATTCGCATTTTATATGTTACAATTACATAATATAATAAGTATATGAAATAACTAATATTATAATATTATTATTTTTCAGAATATTATTTGTCAAAATTTTATATTATCACTATTTTATATTAATTAAAAATAAAACATTAGTTCTTTTTTTAATTTCATTCCTATATAATATATAAAATTCTTGAATATATGAATATATGAAATTCTTTATACACAATATATTAATATTTGTAAGACACTTTTAAGAATTTGATTCTAAATGTAAAAAAAAAAAAAAAAAAAGAAAAGTAAAAATTAATATATATAATAGTTATTTATTAAATTATAAGCAAGTTAAATTTGTATTAGATAAAACAAGTGCGAAAACAAAGTGCAATACTGTAATAAAGACAAAACGGTCTCAATATGAATAATATAAATATTTATAATGTAATAAATAAGTTTTAATATTTTTATATATGTTTTGTACATGTTTCTCTGAAAGCGATCCTTTAAGAATGTTCGAAAAATAATTAACAACTTATAAAAAAATATAATAATATAAAAAAGTTAATATCGAGTTTGCAATATTCATATTATTGACATATTATTATATATTATATTATTAGCAATTATTTTTTTTTCCAATAAAAATTATTATTTTTTTACTCAAGGATAAGATAAATAGGATTTAAATATATATATATATATAATAAATATGTATATAATTTATTAATAAAATGTACTAAAATATATATAAAATAGCATTTATTTCATTTATGCAATTAGAAAACAGAATTTAAAGTAATTTATATATAATATATAATATATAAATATTATTATAACAATAATACTAGTATTAAACATTTGATTTATTATATCTACTTTATCGACATGATATTTAAGCAGTATTAATCATAAATGAAATGTATAATTTTATAATACAATATAAATCTTAAATCTTATAAAATTTTTTTTCATCTGTGTTCTACAAACAATGAAAAGTTCTGAAAGAAAAGAATCTGAAATACCGATCGCGCAAAAGATAAGATTAATATGTTCATAAACGATACACATAATATAAAATGTTTTTTTTTGTTTTACAATTTGAAATATAGAATAGATAATAAGAGAGAATAGACCAATTATGCAATGTATTTTTGTATAAATTCTTGAGGTTCTTTTTTTCATTCTATTTTCATTTTTGTGTCACTCGCATCATTACCAACAGAATGCAGAATCTGCATTCATTGGATGGGAATTTGAACGTTTATTCTGGTGGGAATTATAAATATAGCAAATTAAATAAACACATTTTAAAATAATAAAAATCTGTAGAATAATCAATTATTTGAGATTATTATTATCTAGTCTGTGATTTAATCTGTGAACTTTTTTCATTTAATAAATTAGCTCAGCGAATAATATCATGCAAGATGGATGTATCGATAGCAAAATTTCAGACTTCATATTTAAAAATGAAATGTTTAAATATGAAATAAATGTTAAAATTTTTAATATTCTGCAAATATTTTATTAATTTTATAATCTGATATAATATAATAATTTATAATATCGATTATTTAATTATCGATTATTAATTTATAATTTGTTAATATCGATTAAGTTTTCGTGGTTCATCGTAGAGTGTCGCCACTATCGCAATTTTTGTCTAACGGAATAATGGCGCCGAAAAATAGTTATTTATCGTTCTATAATAATTTTTGTGATATACTTCATTATACAAGATTGCTCTCTATTATTTCATTATTTTACGCGTGTGCAGTGTTTATTTCAAGCAAAATATATGATAGTATTAAATAAAGTGTGTGAGGAATTCTCTTTTTAAAATTTATCATAGTTTCTTGTTAATATATTATCGAATATATTCAATTTCTCTTCTTCTTTGTACATATAAATGTACAACATACAACGAAAAGTGATACGATAAATACATCTGCTATTACGATTTATTAAGAATTTCTGGATGAAGTTTCTCGAAAACAATAATTTATTTCATATGATCTATATATATATATATGTGTGTGTGTGTGTGTGTGTGTGTGTGTATCTTATATGCACTGTTTTCCATTTTGTGTAAATGGAAATGTCAGAGTTATCATAGTTTCAAAATCGTTGGAATAGCAACATTTTGGAATCATCCAGAAACATACGTCCAGAATGGTAAGTACGTTTCACGACAATATATGACATTTCTGCATGATTATGGATATATGTATTTAGCAATAGTTTCTTTACTGAGTATGAAAGCAAGTTGTTTGAAAATAAAATGAGATCTAATTCTTCGTTCTTTATCACTATCTGCAATTAGATTTAATATTTTTTCTTTAGTTTTGTTTCTTTTTTCTTTATTTTTAATTTATTTTTTTTTTATTTTTTTTAAATTTATATTATTGTGTGATCAATTTCTTTCGCTATAGGCAATTTCAATTAACTAGATTATATTAATGATATAAAATATATTATATCGCGATTAGATAATCATTAAATTCTGTTTTTAAGAAAAATTTTTTTGAAAGAAAAGACACAAGTTCCCAATCGCCATCCCAAAGACTAAGTAATCAAACGTATTCCAACACGAGTTGGGACGCAAATTGGCCCGCGATCGGTATTCTAACCCAGTCTCATCTATCGGTCAATCAATCTTCTCCATTCACTCGTTCATCCGCGCGGTTCGGCAATTCTCGAACGTGTCGCTGACCAAGATCGATATTTCCAAATTTTCGTCCCCGGGTATATCCCCAGGTCTTTGATCCAGAATAGTGCGCGCACTGCGGGACTACATCCGGATACGTGCTGGAATGAGTAATTCGTGGTTCGGCAGAGTTTGACAGTTTGCTAAAAAGCTCTCTGTACCCGCAGGAGGTGGTTGGCAGTCAGGAGAATGCGTTATGCCGATGTATCGGCGTGCGCGTTCCCATCTGTGTGCCTTCTGTACGAGATCCGATACGAGTCTCCGCGCACTAATGCCGTGTTCACGCTAAAACTTCCCTTCGACCGCAAGGAGGCCATTAGCACGCGCCAAATCGAACGGACCATCGCTCTTCTTCGACGGTATCGCGACGGTATTTCGATTCGATTCTCGTCTCGTGATTAGTATCGTGGCAATGAGATAAAAATAACGACAAGAACGAAAGAAAGAACAAATAAATTTTATTTTATAGAGAGGGTCTGATGGGGGAACTTTACCATCGATGAAATTGTTCGAAACTTGAGTTCGATCTTGCGTTCATAAGAGTCGAGTTATTCGATTTGATATTGTTTGAATTCGATTTGATTTTTAAAGAGACGTTCGATGAAAAATGGATATTTAAAGTGGCGAAGGAAATAGGAATACGAATATATACGAAAACACGATTGAACGTTAATATTGAAAATATTACATACGCGGTTAAAACATTATTACCATACGGTCTATAATTAATTAATAATATCGTGTATGCGATGCGGGATAATTAAACGATTATTAAATTAATATACTCGAATCCTATCAATATTGGGGCGGTTTTATTAATTATCTGATAAAATCGGCAACCGATGCTCAACCGATCGATGGTAAATTTTTTACTTATGAGTGAAATTTACACCGATGCGCGGTGAGAATGCGGCTTAAGCTCGTACTCGGCCGTGTGTAGGCACATAAACGCGTGTATTAGCGGCGTCCTCGGGCTCGTCCATGTGAATACTCGCACACACAAACCAAACACACAAACCAGGGATCCTAGGAATATTTGAGTAGCGAATGTCTAAGCAGCATCGGGTATCAAGCGGGATGTGTGCGCGTTGTTCCGACAACGAGAAAGCGGTGACGTGGGCAAAGTTAGTTTCGTGAACCCGATGACAACGATAGCGAGGGGTTGAGACTCCTCCGTGCTCTCTGTAAAATGACATTCGTTTCACGCCAAGCCTTGTATAACCGAACACTGGAAAGATGGAGGAAAGGGAAGGCGAGTTAGTTGGAACTTTGTGATCGCAACCTCCTCTACTCTTTTCCGCCCCGACTTCCTCCCTAATCTTCGATTCGGAATAAATAAAAACGAAAAAGTCGAAACGCACAAAGCCGGTAAACCGAGCTACCTTTTAATTAGGCCTCGACTCAAAGGCGGACAACATCTTTTTAATTATAGTTTATCGCGGTCGGTCGGACTGTTATCGAAGAAAAAACGTGGGAGAGGAAGAGAAGAGAGGAAAAAAAAAAAAAAAAGAAAAAAGAAAAAAAAA
>NW_006263500.1:17543-23100 GCF_000469605.1 Apis dorsata
TGTTGTGGTTGAAAGCACGGTTGAAGTAGTTCTCGTATAAAACAACGGGAAAGTAGAGGCAACACAGGGGTTTTGGTATGTGCGATATTACCGTGGGGGCTCCGAGTTAACGTGCAAGGGCTGAAACAAGGTGAGAGGTTTCGGGGCTCTCGGTGAGCTTTAATTTAACTGCTGCATACGTCAGACATATTAAAGATACTAACTCTTAGAGCCGCGTAACCCTCGTCGGTGTTAAGCGGTCCGTACCTCCTTCAAACTGCCTCTTCCCGGTGCTCTTATGAAATTTTACATCGAGCCTCTGTTGCTCGTATACCCTCTTGTCCGGCGCCTTGGAATTTTAAAAGTAAGGAAACTCGTCATCGGGTCGCTCTATTAGGGAACTCTAAGCGGAGAATCTTCGCTGCTACTTTCGCTTCAAAAGGCGAGAAGTAGTTCAAAGGGGACAAGATCGGTTGAGAAGTTCGAAATTTACGAACTTCCTCGAGAGAAAATCAATTCGTCGGGAATAAAAAAAAAGAAAAAAAAGGATTTAAACGCGACTCGACTGGTCGCGAATTCGTCGTGGCGGAAAGCCATGGTAATTAGAAATTTCCGGTACGGTAATGTCGAAACGATCGAGACGATTGCGGGTTTGCATAGTGTGTGGCGGAATAAATTCGGGGAACGGTCTGTCCTCTCTCTCTGTCTCTCCCCCTGTCCCNGCCCACTCAGGTTTCGAAACGAGATTAGAAAGGTAACTTTGTTCGCCAATCAGCCAGCTCAAGAATTTCAACTCCACCGAAGTGGATTCCTCCGGAATTAAGGTTACTCTTGTTACACGCTCCGTTTGTCCCGATCGAAATAATTCCGGGCCGTGCGCGCAAGAAGCCTTGAATAGAAGGCGTACAGCGCGCCCGCAACTTCGATTTATTTCGCCCCGTTTACACACCCCTTCCCGTTATTCCTCGTGGCAAGCTTCGCCCCGTTCCAATCGTTTCCATCGAATTACAACGTCGAATTACGTTTCTCCGTTCGTTCTCCCGCGCTCCCTCTTCGCTTTCCCCTCCCTTCCCCTCCATTTCCTCCTCCACCTTCGCCGCTAATCGACTCGTAGTATCGGCGAGCCGCGACATTATTACGGGATCAGAGGGTAGGAATTACTTTTATCGCGGCCCGACGTCCGCGAGGGGGGAGGGGGAGAAAAGCTAGGCAAGATCATAGAGGCTAGAAAGTTGGCGCTAGCCGTAGACGGCCGCTCGATTATGGAAAATCCCCCGGCTCCTCGCCCCCGATATTGTCGTCCTTCTCCTCCCGTACACATCCGAGACGTAGCGAGCGGACCGGACGTCTTACGCGGATCCATGGGTTGGCATACTCGCAAGTGGAACAGACGCGGAGGGGTCGCGTCGGAGAGGGGTTGCAGAGAGGCAGAGGAGAAGGTGGAGGAATGGGCGGACGGGGAGAAACGGAGGGTGGCGGAATCAGAGGAGAATGGACCACCCCCTGTTATCAGCTTGGAGCCAGCCGCCTTCCCAAGCCGACAAATTACTACATCCCCACCATCGCTATTCTGGTACCAAATCAAGCCTCATACCGGACGCCCGTGTCTCTCCGTGTCCTCTGCCCTCGAAAAGATTCACCTCCACTGATGATGGTTCACTCGATGAAAGGTCATCGTCATGGCTTACGAATATTCTCTTACGATCGCCGTCTTTTATTCTATTCTGAACTTCTTACACCTCGAAGGCAACCACTCCTATCCGATGATAGGTATATATTATAATATTTCTTATCTGCTATCTGTTCGCGCTAGTATAATCATACGGTGAAATCCTCTTCGATGTTTCATTTTGGGAAGAAGGGAACGAACGGTGGAAATTTTGCGCTTATTATTCCACGGATGCTTTATCTCTTCTTCAGAAATTAAGAAATATTGGCTTTATTATTAATATCTCGAAAAGTAACGCGTTCAGCGAGAGACAAACGTCTCGACGGAGTTTGTGCCTCACTTGCCAAACGTCCCGGATTCCGCAACGAGACGAAAAACTAAATTTCCCAGTCACGATAAAGCAGTCGTAATACTTTTCCCTCTTCTTCTTCTTCTTCTTCCTTTTTGCGGATTACCATCGTGTACATGGGTATCCGGTGCAATTCTTCGGCGAAACAACGTTGCAATTTCTCAACCGATAACGTATTATTGTTAATAAACCTTGACCATTTCTCTTGACTCCGTTCGGCGGATGGGATGGAGACATCCCATTTCGTACTCGTGTATATAGGTACACGAAGAAGGGAGGAGGAGTGAAGGAGGAGGAGGAGGAGAAGAAGAAGGCGAAAGAGGCGGTAGTAGCGGAGGGTGGAGAATGGTATGCGAAGTAAGATGGGATGACGTCGAAACGTATGGCCGCTGATTTATAAAGGAAATAATTTCGCGGGAGCAATTTCTTACGTCGGGTATGCGGCAGCGTACAGCCGAACAGCCATGGGGGCTCATCTACCGTTAAAATTCATTACTTCTGCTAAAAGCGGCCTTTAATATCGGGCTGCAAAGCTGAAAAATCTTTTTTTTTTTCCCCACCCACTCCCTCCCTCCCTCTCTCTCTCTCTTTTTATTTCTCTCTTTCTCCCTCTCTCTTTTTTTTTTTTTTTTCGTTAGTCGGGTCAACCATCGCGGCATACCGCTGTTTCCGCACGCGCACATACGCGATACGTGTACACGTGTATGTGTGTACGTACACATCGAGTGATTTTACGCTGTTTCCGTTATAGAATGTTTCCAGAACCGGCTGGGGGTTACGTCGTCGCTACTAGATGATGTATATTTACGCGTGCTATACCCGAAATTACGGAGTCAAGGTGGAAAGAGGAAGATGGAAAGGGATTCGTATATTTTCCCCTTTTCTCTCTCTTTCTTTTCTTTTTTTTCCATTTCAGTCCCGTACATTTCCTAATTCAGCCATTTCGCCCGCAAGTAGAGCGGTTCGCTGTCCATACAATAACCCCTCCCCCTCTGGCCAGCTGCACTAAAATTTTTATTGTCCCCGACCAAGTTACGCACGGCTACCGTACTACGTGGAAGGTTAACGAACCGAGGGTATACAAGGATTTCGCCGTTTCTTTTTTTTTTTTTTTTCTTCTTCTCCCCCCTCCGAGATGGAATTGTTTGTCTTGCGAACAAATCTACGCGGAACAAATCGAAAAATCGTGTTTTATCACCGTGATGATATGAAATTCTCCCGGTCGGTGGTCCGGGATTGGCAACCATTTAATTTCACCCCGAATCAAGCTCGAGATGGTGGAAAAATTTATTTCGAATCTCAAAATTGCCATAAGATAAAGAGATTTCTATCGAGCAGTTTTTGAAATATATGGATGGTAATGGCGTATAATATAATATAACGGGGATGGGAGAAACTGGAAGAAAAAAAAAAAGAAAAACAATCTGGAAAAAATAAAAAAAATGCTAATGTTTTACGAGGCAATTTCGTGATGAAATCACGTTGACGTGGTTTGAAGTTTTCCCTTGGCGGCGGATTAATATGTTTGCGGGGACGAAGCCCGTTGTATTACGCTCGCAAAATAAAGTGTCTTTAGCGGTGAATTTTTGATGAAATACTTAGACGCGCTTTGCGCGCCTCGTTTTCGCTGTTGTCACCCTCAGACCAAATAGACTGTTTTATAAGAAGGACAGAACAATGTAATGGGAAGGGAAGAGAGGCGAAGGAAGGGGAAGGAGGAGAGGCGACGCGGGCTCGCGGAAAGACGCGGAAAAGAAGGAATAAGAAAGTTGATGAAATATCGGAGAGCGGCTTAGACGGGACAATATTCCATCCGTTGTAAACCGTTCTCTTTCCCGCGCCAATAGATATCGCTGTATACCTCGCTGCGTATCCTCTTGTATCTTTTTTTTTCTCTCCTCCCTCTTATTCCATCTTATTCTCATCTTTTGTCTCCGTTCTTCCATCCATCCACCCGCTCCCTCCCCTCCGTTATTTTTATCTTTCGCGCTCTCGTCGCTGGGAAATCCTTTGGATTTGTGGAAAATGAAAGGCCGTTAGCGGGATCGAAAATTCGACGATTCGAAGAATCTGTGGCCGAGCACGGGGGATGCACAATTTACGAGACGCAAATTGTAAGGGGATAAAAAATCCCGTGGATAAAAATAGCAAAAAGCGGGGGCGAGTAACGGAAGAATCGAGGAAAATTTTCGAGCACGTTTCTTTTCAGTTTCATCGTCTTGGTCGGCCCCCCTCTTCTTCCTCGTCGTGGATGCCGAGCGGACACTCGATTATAGATCGTTCGGCTGCAATTTCATCCGTTTGTCGAGATCGTTCCAAGTGTCTGGAGCACTGTCATTCATCGGTGGGACGATTCTCCTCCCCCTCCTTCGATTTGCAATAAACGCGATGGACATCTCTCTTCATCGTTCGCTCGCCACGATTCTTTCCCCGCAATTAAATCGCAGGGAAAAATCTCAGGCGAGACAAAAGGCGTCCGGCTTCTACATTCCTTCTTTGTAATTTGCCGTCCTCCCCCCATCTCCTCCTTTCTCTATCGGGCGGATGATGGAGGACCACTTGGAACCGGAGAAAAGAAAGTCCTCCGGGCTCCGTATTTACGTGCCAGTTCAGCAAAGTACCCCTACTGCTCGTAACACCATCGAACGATCAAACGTCTCTCCTTCCCCTCCTCTCCTGAATTTCGAGGCACGAGCCAAAAACGGCGATAAATCTCTTCTTTTCTTTCCTTTTTCTTTTTTTTTTTTTTTTGCGATTTTAACCTTGCTCCCAAACGAATCTCTGGATCTAATCAGACAATTTGACATTCCCGCCCGGTTACCGGTCGAATAATTAATTAAAATTTCATTCAAAGATGCTATCGTCGCAAGTAACTTTCTCAAGGGGGGAACTTTCCAAACGTTTCAACTAATTTCCCTCCTCCCTTTCCTCATACCTCGTTCCATTCCATCTCAGTTTCTGGGTGGTGGTGGTCGAAAAATTTCAGAGCGCAACCGTGTCGACAACTATGAGCCAACTTTTGCATTCGGAGTTCGTTAGCCCGTATTTCTCTCCCTCCTTCCCTTCTTCTCTCTCTCCCCACCCTGACGAAGGGAGGAATTCCTTCGAGTGCGAGCGGCGAGGACTTCGGGAAGGCGGAAAGTGGGAAAGAAACGTAACGTACGGGCGTTCGGCGAGTGTGACATTTATTAGACATTAAGTAGTAATACCCACGAATGGGACGGACGGGACTAGCCCGGGTAATAAGGATGGGCCAGGAAAGCCGTCATACTAATTGTAGTAATTCCGCCATCCACTTTGGATATTTAATTAAGTTTCCGCTGACAAGCATCTACTTAGCGGAGAGAGGGGAAGAGAGAGAGAAAGAGAGAAAGAGAGAGAGGGATGGATCTTACATAGAGACGCGCTTGCTACTCACCGCTTCCATCAACCCTCTTGCTTAGCTACTGTGTAACCTACCGACCTGTTTAAATACCACCTCGAAGCTTGCGCCGTTCGCTAATTATTTAGTATCTCGCTATATCTGTGCGCCTTTAATCGTGGAAAGGAAAAAAAAAAAA
>NW_006263500.1:23263-30709 GCF_000469605.1 Apis dorsata
TCTCCCATCCTTCTTTTATTTTACGCGTGAAAATTTTTAATGTATCGCATCTTTCCAAGTTCACGAGAAAAAAAAAAAAGAAAAGGGAGAAATTTTTATAAACATCTTAAAAATTGTAAAAAGGTTCGTAAGAACGAGTTGATGAAATCGATATCAGTCAATCAGAGATATAAGCGAAGATATCTCGGTCAGAGACCGGGTTTCAGATTGATTTAGGGAGGGGGTGGGAAGTGAAGAGTGGCCAAAAGCGGAAGCGTGGCCAACGCCTAAATATCGGGGCAGACGATCCTTCTCCCTTCCCGGGACACCCGCTATTCCTTCTATTATCTATTGTCCGGGCGAAGATTTTAGTGGGGCCAGTATATAAGAGGAGCTAGACACGAATGCGGTCTCCCATTCGATTCCGTAAAGTATGAAGCTATCAAGGCCAATGGTCCGAAAAGGCCGGCGCAATTACCAATAACTCTTTGACATGCCCCGTCCACGTTTCTTTTTCCACTCGAAACATTTTCTCGTTGGCTCGCGCCCGGGAATTCGTCAGGATTGTTCGCGGAAATCGAACTGACCCCGGCCCATCTCCCCTGCAAATAAATGTAGATGCTGCGCACGCGAAATTTTGCCCTCGGTAAGAAGAGAAAGGATCGCGTGCATCATCGTGGCGCCAACTCGAATCGAAACGAATTTCTGTGCTACATTTTTAGGATAAAGGACAGGGAGGAAAAAATTAAGGAAGCACGTGGATCACGTGCGACGTCGTGATATCGAGTCGAGTTAAACTCAATATCCATATTCCATTTTGATGAATGAAGACTTTTGCGCGTTACATCCAAGTCGAATTCAAATTACTCTACATCGTATTCCAATTTTTTGGGATGAAGCGAGATAAATGAAAAAACGAAGCGTAAAATTTTGCTCATCACCGTGAACATCCTCAAGTGAGGATAAAACGAAAAATTCTATACAATTTTTATTTTATATATGAATGAAAGGGTGAGGCAGAATAAAATAAAAAATAAATAAAGAATCGTGGCGTAAAGATCACGTGCATTGTCATGCCTCCGAATCGAATCGAATCGAATCGAATCGCATTTCTTCTATACCATATTCGACTTCTGGGATGGAAGGAGAGAAAGATGGGAAAAAAGGAAATAATGACGCGAGATGGAAGGAGATGTTGGTTCACGGGCCGATAGCCACCCCCTACTTCTCGTTTCCTCGGGAAAATAATGATTCTTCCTTGTAGAATTTTTTTTCGAGGAGGAACTTTGATTCCTCTTCGGTGGTGGGAGGGGGAGGGAGGGGCCGATCGGGGAACCGAGCACACCCGACATCGAAGAAGGACGGCACCAGTCCTCTTTTCGCTCGGATGAATTTCTCCAGTTAAGTAATCCCTGCTCGTGGATTCGGAATGGAAACAGTGCGAGCGCACGGATAAGAGGGATAAGGATCCTCTAACACCTCCTTCTGCTTTTCCTCCTACTGCTCTCGTCCGTCTTTCTACTCGAGCACAATCCTCCGTTCCCTGCCTCTACGTACTATATGTACAGTTTATATATATATATATATATATAGAGCAGAGCTTGGGAAACTCGTAGTTGCCGGTCTGATATCAAACCACCATTGTTTACCGAATATCGAGATTCTATTGTGGTCTAATGGAGGAGGAGAGAAAGAGAAAGAAAAAGAAACGGTTCGCGGTAATGCAATTGAATTAAGAACGGGATAAAGATCAGATTTGTTCGAGAGAAATTTAAGAAATGGATTATTTTGGATGGATGTATTATAAAGAGGGGAGAGGGGGAAAAGAAAAAAGAACGTAATGGTAGCCGGGAATGGAGGGCTCTTTCGTTATTGAGAACGGTAAGGAGTATTATTTTCGCGTAATTATCTGTTTTGCTTATCGAACGCGAGGATAAGCAAAGATAAGGCACTTGCGTGCCTTTATTTTCGTCACAGAAATTCTATTCTTGCATCGACTTCCATTATAAAAGCAATGAAAATTTCTCGATGAATCCGTTTCATTATTCATTATTCACACGTGCGCTTTATCTGTTGACATCTCCGAGAGACAGATCTATCCATCCATCTTTTCTCGATTACACGAATTTCTTCTTTTATTTTTCATCAGAGAAAAAAAGATCGAGTTAAAAGTTGTTAAAATAAAAGTCCAACGCGCTTGTATCGGTATGGCTGAGAGATAAAAGAGATCCAAGCAACTCATAATTCTCTAGAATTATCTTCGAATTACGAGATAATCGGAGAATGGCGATCGTTAAAATTCGCTTCCTTTTCTCGATACTACATTCTTGTATCCTTTTGTTTCAGAAAACAAATTTCACTTGCTCAACAATTTTATCGCTTAACTTCCCACCTTTCTAGTTACGAACTTGCTTTCAAATTACTGCACGCAACCGAACATACCGCGTGTGCCATAAGTTAACTAAACGCTCG
The DNA here is from genome assembly GCF_000469605.1 of Apis dorsata. Taxonomy (NCBI): domain Eukaryota; kingdom Metazoa; phylum Arthropoda; class Insecta; order Hymenoptera; family Apidae; genus Apis; species Apis dorsata. The sequence continues at coordinate 25,715 of NW_006263500.1, forward strand.
TTAAACTCGCGCCGCGTGCCAGCACAAATTTTCTCGATAAATTTAATTTTTCTCTTATACGGACACTGGACTCGTGTATCCGTATCCTGAATTCCTTTTAATTACTTCGCCTACTCGAGCAGTTTTACGAACGAATTCCACGTTTCGAAAAGAGCTCGATGCGAATGAAAGAGAAAAAAAAAAAAAAAAGAAAAAAAGAAAAAAAAGATCCTCGGTGAACAAGCAGAGGTTCGATTGCGATGCGTATATCGCATTAATTGTATTTATTGCACGCGCAAAGGACGTATGCACGTCTCATCGATACGAAATGCGGCCGTTCTTATGGACGCCCCCTATAGTGATGCTAAACAACGCGGCCAGGCCACGATGCAACGGTGTTACAAAGTGACGGCGGTTTCGTGTTCGTTGTCGGACGTTGGACATCCATGAATAATTAATTCGTACGTTTCTCTGGCTGTCCGACGGTGCACCGGCTCTCAACGAGTCGTATTATCCCTGGAAGGGCAAAGAAAAGGGAACGAGCACGAGGGACGAAGGGATAGAACGCCAGGGCATCTCTACTCTTCGACGTACAACTTCTCCCTTCTCGGTAACCTCGCGATTGATTCGAGCGGTTGAAACGTTGCACAGGAGGGAGCGATCGGGAATGGGTGGATTAATTAAGGTTGTTCGTTCCCCAAGCGAGTGAAATTTTGCCGAGGACTTTCGCAAGTTTCCAACCCCGCGAAACGTATTGGCTTTGCTCGTAAACGGCTTGCTAACGGCGATAAATCGACGAATAATTCCGAAGCGTCTTCGCGGCGAGTCGCGCGATTAATTGTGACTCGACGATCTCCCGTTCGCTCTTGTTTCTCTCTTCGTTCCGCGGCTCGAGTGATCTTAAGCGTAGATAAATATAGCGTAACGATCGAGGAAATTTAGATTAGAATTTGTATTAAATAAAATCGATCGAAAGAGTGATTCTGGTGTTAAGAGAGGTATATTTGGAGAGATAATTTCAAAAGCGTGCCACAATACGTGGTAAATATATACGTACGTTGATATAGATATATATACGTATGTACAACACCGATGTCTAATGCCAGGCTTGTATAATAGGATTCATATGTATCGAGTAGAGCAATCGGAAGTTCGTACGTTCTAGTGATCCTATTGTTGGATGTAATAGCTACTGTTTCTATGCATGTTCCGAATCAATGTTACCTCGATGCAAATTCCAATTGTTTCCTGGAAAAGAGTCCCGTTTCTAAAAAGAAACGATCGATCGAACGAATCGATCGAATTTTATTTTATTTTCCAAATATACGTATGCATTTAACAAAAGCGGGTATGTATTTGTTAACTGTACATACTCTATTACGTCAGATACCGAGTGTGGTATACCGCCACGGTTAACTTGCATTTTCAAAAGAAAAAAAAATAAGAAGAAACGAGAGAAGTCCTCGACGAAAGAGAGAAGAAATCCGGCTTCTCGGCTCGAGCAGAGGTTAATTAAGGGGACGGTTGAATTAGCATTTCGCGTGGGAGCTGCAGCGAAATTTCAAATCGACCGGGTACAATTTGGACGAGCATTAAGCAACGTCGTATCATGCATAATGCACGGAACATGGCGCGCCGGCTGGCCTCCCGAATATAAGTCGGTCCGCGCTGTTTCCTTTCCTCCTGCGCTCCCCGCACCCCGTTTCACCCGATTCGTCGTTCCAGGGTGCTAAGTACCTTGGGAGAGAACAGACGGAGGAGGCTGGAACAAGCCGGATTACGGATTAGGATCAATTTCGAGTAGTTCAGGCGATATGCACTGTTTCACCCGCGGCACCGAATTCATTCTCTTCGCAGCTTCCTCCCCCTATTTTAAACGCGGCCACGCTTTAAAGCTCCTTTGAATCGGAACTGCTAGCTTCCCGCCTCGAGACGAGAAGCAGATATCTGTCTTGAACCAGTTTTTGATTAACGGAGTAGCGTACTCGTGCATTAACGCGACCTTTAAAAATTGTGCACGCCTCCTTTGAATAGGAGCTTCGAGACAAAAAGCAGGTATCTGATAAGGCTTGGTCCAGTTTTTGATTAACTATCAATGACAGGAACTCTATCGTATTTACATCTTTAGAGAGATTTATTTATCTTAGAGCGAATCTTGAATATTACGAATAGCGTACTCGTGTATTAACGCGACCTTTAAAAATTGTACACGCCTCCTTTGAATAGAAGCTTCGAGACAAAAAGCAGGTATCTGATAAGTCTTGACACGGCCTCTATCTTTCGTAGAGAGATTTATTTATCTTAGGGCGAATCTTGAATATCACGAGTAGCGTACTCGTGCATTAACGCGACCTTTAAAAATTGTGCACGCCTCCTTTGAATAGAAGCTTCGAGACAAAAAGCAGGTATCTGATAAGTCTTGACACGGCCTCTATCTTTCGTAGAGAGATTTATTTATCTTAGGGCGAATCTTGAATATCACGAGTAGCGTACTCGTGCATTAACACGACCTTTAAAAATTGTGCACGCCTCCTTTGAATAGGACTGATAGTTTCGAAACAAAAAGCAGATATCTGATAAATCTTGGCGCGGCCTCTATCTTTCGTAGAGAGATTTATTTATCTTAGGGCGAATCTTGAATATCACGAGTAGCGTACTCGTGCATTAACGCAACCTTTAAAATTTGTGCATGCCTCCTTTGAATAGGACTGATAACTTCGAGACAAAAAACAGATATCTGATAAGGCTCCAATTTTTGATTAACTATCAATGACACGAACTCTATCGTATTTCTATCTTTCGTAGAAAGATTTATTTATCTTAGAGCGAATCTTGAATATCACGAGTAGCGTACTCGTGCATTAACGCGTCTTTTAAAAATTGTACACGCCTCCTTTGAATAGAAGCTTCGAGACAAAAAACAGGTATCTGATAAGTCTTGACACGGCCTCTCTTTCGTAGAGAGATTTATTTACCTTAAATATTAGTAGCGTATTTGTGGATTAACGCGACGAATAGTTATTCCATGATCGACTTCAACGATTATTATTCGTATTAAAATTTTCCTCGAACAAGGAATCACGATTGAAATCGTGGCGAGGATCGAGGATGAATAAATTTCCAGAGAGACTTGGAGTCGGAATAAAAAAAAAAAGGTAGTACTCGTTTTTTTTTTTTTTGGTCAGGTGTAGCTTGTTTGTCGTCCGGCTCGTGCAACGCGTGCAACGGTGGCGTTAACTAAAATCGAAGTGATTTCGCGCCGGGAGGAGGCGTCCACCGATCCAGACGAATAAACTATCAGGAATATTGAAACATCGGCTCCCTGTGCTGGTGCAGTAATCGTTCACGGACAAACGTGCACGTGCGCAAACGTGGTCCACGTTCTTGGTCCCCCCTGTGTATGCGCGCACGCCATAGTCACGGGGGAAAAGCAATCATCTCGGCCGGACGCAATCAGCCTCTAACACACACGTTCCATACGGTTGTTCCACACTCTAGCTCTCTACCTGCCTCCCGATTCGAACCTCTCCCCCCTAAGCTAAGTCGTCTTCTGCGGGACACCCGTTATACGGCGTGGGCGTTACGCGAGAATAGAGTCGAACGAATGGTTTCGATTCCGATCGGGCGTTGGAAAGATTGGCTCGAGGATTATTTCTCTTTATTTTGTTTCGAGGAAAAAAATAAAAAAATAAAAAATAAAAAAAATAGTTATACGGTATTGCTAATATTTGAATTTCTCCATTCCAGAAGTGGGATAGGTATGTTACGGGGATATATGTAAGTGGGGATACTTTGCGATAAATTGTTTCGTAATTAGCCGGTGTGCATAATTAATATGTACCGTGGTAATTACCGATATGTTTTACCATCGACGGTACACAGAGCGGAGTGATCAGTTTCCGGCCGCTGCGTTATAAAATAGAGACGCGGATAAACAAACGAAACAGGCGAGTAAACAGGCGAAAACGTAGACATACGAGTTGAAATTGTAGTAATTTTCAGCCGGCTACTGCGATCGCTTTATAAGGGGAAAAATGATGCAAATAGATTTTGGAAATTAAACATGTACATCCTAATATTGTACGTTTAATTTTTTCTTTCTTTCTTTATTTCTTTCTTCTTTTTTTTTTTTTACCTCCTCCACATCGATTCAATCCTTACGAATTTCCAACTTATCCTATCCCTCCCCGCGATACACGAGAATAAATAATTGAACTGCACTCGATGAAGAGACCAAAAGGTTTTCCCATTTCCCTATCCGGCGAGGGAGGATCGGTTGAATCGGTTCTCGCGTTGAAAATTTCCATCTTGCTTTCGTCCGCACTTTTCCCACACCTTCATACCTGCCGGTCCACGCTTCGCTTTAAGGTACGCGAACTAAGAAAATCGTGTTACCGTACCAAGTTTATACACGCTCGTATACGGGGCGGTTGAGAATCGACTATCGACCGGGATAGTCGAAGAAGAAGCTTCTCCGCGTTTCGTATCGGGTCGATCGTCGAGGCGCGAAATTTCGTCTCGGAAACGCGCGCCCCCGAAATTTCGCGGAAGGAGGAGGAGGAGGAGGAGGATCGAAACAGGATGGAACGAAACGTTTTCTCCTCGCGGTGGTTTATGTTGTTTAGGTGGCGCTGGATGGGGCGAGTTGATGTCTGACGCAAATGCGGGATGGCTTGTTCGCGGGGTACGCGGCTGGTAAACTTTGGACGACGGCAGTTAACCGGAATCAGGCCGAATCGATTATAACGGTCGGATCGTTGCCGCGAGATAGCACGAATCGACAAGGGGGAATTTAATGGAAAACTCGTGATGTCGCGTCGCGTCGCGTTTACTTCGCCGACTCGAGCTCCTCCCTCGATAGAGGTGGCGGTCAAAGAGAGGGAGGGGTGGAAAATGGGGAAAAATAGAAGACAGATACGGAAAGCCACGGAAAGGCGAGGGATGAAAGAAAGAAAGAAAGAGAGAAAAAGAAGATAGAGGACCGATGGGAGGGTATCGGTGACTATAGGAAAGTGG
>NW_006263500.1:30721-35292 GCF_000469605.1 Apis dorsata
GACTTTTTGCTCGTTAATGCGAAATTTCTGAAGGAAGCGAGGAGGAGGCTTCGCCGGATGTCACGTCACCGACTTTCAATTTCCGGGACGTGGCCGGCGCGGACGTCTACCGCGCCCCTACAAATGAGAGCCGCTGCATCTTTCGCATCCACGAATACATTCTCCCCGTGTATACTCTCTCTCCTCCAAATTGATTGTCACTGCGTCGAAGGTGCAAGATGTATGCCGGTTTCTCGCCGGTAAATCGATTCCGCAAGGGGCTCGGGGTGGAGGGGAGGTCGAGGGTCGATCGCGGGGTCAAATATTACGACTCCTCCTCGACCGATAGCGGNCCGATGGAATTTTTCCGACAATGAGGGGCCCTCCCCCCCTTTTCCCCCTCCCTTTTTTCGCGACGCGGAAGCGACGTGACCGGAACGATGGCCGCGTCGCTTCTGAAAGGACGGGGCAAAGAATTAATACCCGCGCCCGTTGAAATATGAGAAACACTCGGTTTTAATTTCGCCCCCTCCCCTCCTCTTCGGTCGGAAAGCGAAACGTCGATTCCTCGTTTCTATCACATCCTCCTCCTTTTTAATCGGCGGAAAGAGAGAGAGAAAGAATGGGAGAAGCACAGAACACACGTATATAATTCGAACAAAGTTGAAAGTCTTGGACGATCGAGGCTCGCGTTCGAGTTGTCGCGATCCGTTTTTTTATTTCGTCGAGGCTGACACCACCATTCCGTGGTAATTCTATTCGATGACGTTAGTTAAGAGGCCCGTCTTTCGCGTTTATCAACATCGGAAATAGCTGTCCCGTCTGAACATAGCCCTGGGTCAGAAAGGTCCAATTTCTCGTAGATCACAAATAGTCCCCTCTCCCTTCGGCGCAGAGGGTGCGCGTGTGCGCCGGCCGGAAATTTGGAAGTTGACGTAGCTCGTAGGGGGGATGGGGGCAACCGATAGGATGCAACCAGTCGAGCCGACATTGAAAAACCGATGGAAACGCGTAATTCACCGATGGATTTGCGATAAATCCGAACCGATGAACGACATAATACGGTGACTGGTTAATGGATGGGACAGGGGAGCTAATTTGACGCGTGTATACCGGCCGGGCGTGCGCATTCTGTCGCGTGCCCGCTTATATATCGGGGCAAAATGAAAATACAAATGTGACAATATGTGGGTACCGATACCCAAACACGCTGAAACATACCGATGAAATTTTGGCCGGGAAGAGGAAGGGTATAATTGCCACGTAATGCTTCAACATCATTTGTAAAACAATGTTCGCTTTATCTCCCGCCTGGCCAAGTTATTCGATTTATAAATAATGGAAACGATTCCGTCCGTGAAGCGATACAGGAACGTAACCTCGACAAACTCGGGTCTCGAGGGAACAGGGGGAAAAGTAACAGAGATTTTTAACGATCCAATTCTCTATAAGAAAGAAGATAATTCGCGTTTTATTTTCTTAAAACAATAATTCGAGACAGTGTTGAATAAAAAACAAATTGTCGAGTGAATAATTCGTAATTATCTCGTAGTGGTAGAAATAACAGCGAATATCTTTCAATTTTACAGAACAAAAAATATCTGAAATGTAACTTAAACTTCACCTTATATTATATTTATTTCAACTTTTACGAATCTTCCAATGTTTCACGAATAATTAATTCACCTTACATAAGAGATAAGCGCAGATCGAATTATCTCGAGTTCCAGATCTTTTCGATTTGATTTTTATTTTTTTCTTTTAAACGATCGATCGCTTACAACGAAACGGAAACAAACGGGGAAAGGACTTTTCGTGTGAAAGGTGAGAGGTGTTCGACCAGCTCCCTTGATCGAAGAAGAGAGGAGGAGGAGAGGGTGCAAGTTGTCCCGCGAAAGTGGCGAAAAGGAGAAAGGAGGAAACGAAATTGTAATCTCACCGCAGGGGGAGGATTTTATTCCTCGAATTATATAGAATATATTATATTCGTCTATCGACTTGTTAAAACGATAATCTCGTTGGATACGTATCACGTATCGTACGACTTAAAAATGCCTTATCCAATTCCCTACAATGTGCCCTAATACCTAATCGTATTCGCGCGAATGCCTTTTTTGTCGTCCCGACACGTAGCGAGATCCGAGTTCGCCGTTGTGGAAATTTTAATACAGACTCTGAACCGCCGGGACAGTATCGTGACGCGAAATAGAGTGCCCGGTGAGTGTGCGGGCCAGATATCGTGTAAGTCGGACTTAAACCTCTCTTCGCCACTTTCGCGGGACAACTTGCACCCTCTCCTCCTCCTCCCCCTCCTCTTCGACCAAGGGAAGGGAGCTGATATGGCCGAACACCTCTCACCCTTTCACACGAAAAATCCTTTTGTTTTCCGTTTCGTTATTAAGCGATCGATCGTTTGAAACAAAAATCAATGTCGAGATGATGTTCGAATATTTCTTTCTTCGTTATTCATTCGTTCGGGATATAAGCGAAATTGGGAAATTGAAGAGGGATGGGGGAAGAGAATTTTTCAGATATATAATTTCGAATATAATCGATCTTTAGCGCGGCGATCGTGATATTCAATTTTATTATCGTATATATCCGTGAACTGTGTTCGACGTTCCTTTTGATAGATTTGACACGAGCCAAGTTATAGACAGCGCATAATCACCTGCTGATCATTATTCAGCCCATTCATTGCGTTATCGCGTTCGAACCGATCCGTGATTCGATCACGTAGTATCTGGTACACCATTTGTAGTCATCCCGCTCTCTATCGGATCCTGGATAGTTTGCACAATTTAACCGTTCGTTCCAAAGAAAGTTTTATCGAGGAAAATAACTTTATATATATATATATATANCAGCGTGTGCATACGTATTAGACACGGAAAAAGAGAAAGAGAGAGACTAAAATAGCGATGCACGGTACGGAGGCTCGGCATTGTTGTTGAGGTGAGCTCGCTGGTAATGAAAAGAACTCCAAACTCTGTCTCTCTGTGCCTCGCCCTTCTCTCCTTCCCTCTTGTTGCCTCCCTCCGTCCAATTTCTACCTCCTCTCTCTCTTTCCCTCTCTCTGTTCCCGTAACTGGACTTCTTTCCCTCCTTCCCTCTCTCTCTCTCTCTCTCTCATTATCCCTGGCGAATCCCTGGCTAAGAGAAAACCGAGCACCCGCATCCTCCACCCCTCTCGTTCGGCTCGGCCTCTTGTTTTAATCACGGCGCCACAAAGTACGCCATTGTCTTCCCAGTATCGGTCTGAGAAAGTATCTCAGGAACGGCGCAGCCAGCTGTACGCGCGGTCCAGCGAGATAGAGAGGGAGAAAGAAGGGAGAGGTAGAAAAATCCGTCTGGGAAACCGCTTGTTGGCTCATTGCCGAGGGTGCATCTGTTTCCCCGCTAATCGGGCCAGATCAAACATAACAAAGGGAATCGTTGTCTCGCGGCCCGTTTCGTGCTACCTTCGTTCCGCCAACCGATTCGACGCGCTTCCATCCGCAGCGGCGTGCCAAATCGACGACGACCACGACGACGACGACGACGACGACGGCGTCGACGAACGAGAGAACGCAGAGGCGATCGGCCGTGGCCGTTTTTTTCGATCGATGAGCGCGTGTCGCGAATACCGCGCAAAATCAAGGGACGCGGAAAATCGGCGAGCGTAAATCGTACGGTAAATAGGCGGGCGCACGTGACGTAAAACGTAAACGAAGAGGAAACGAAAGGTTGGGGGCGAGGCTCGAAAACGTTTGCGAAGCGTTTCGACGATTTGTAGAGGCTCTTGTCAGAACTCTCTCTCTCTCTCTTTCCGTCCCTTTTCAATCGTACGAATTTTCGAGTGGATATCGGTCGACCGATTACGATTGTAATTTCGTTTCATTTGCCTCGTTCACGAGACACGAGTTGCACGCCGGTTGCTGCCACTTTGCTACGATCTGGGACAGAAATTATCGGATTGGAATTTGTGTGTGTACGTGTGTGTGTGTGTGTGTGTGTTCAAGATCATCCTGGCTACTCGGTATTAATAATCGAAACTGGGTCCTCTGTTGTCTTTGATCTCGAGGGTTGTTTCGAATCTCGTGTTAAATTAACGTGATATCGGTATTTCTACTTGTTACAGCTACTTGGTCAGATTATAGAGTAAGGAAAAATGGATTTTGGGTCTGTTTCGAGAGAAATGAAAAAAAAATGTTTGGATTGGCCGACGATGATACAGTTGGAGATGGTAAGAGGCGAGAGATGCGAGATTCGGAGACAAACGCCCTTAAAGGAAGTATCTTAGCGAGGGGGTGAGAGGAAAAGGTTGGATCGGAGCAGGGAGGGACAAGTAATTTCCTTGGCAGAGGCGTGAGGAGCATGCCGAAGGGGGGTGGGTAGAGCGCGAGAAGGTGGGCCAAACTAAACTAAATAATATTGATGGCCAACGGAAATTGAAAGCCGTTAAGGTCTTCAGCGTTGTGGTGTGAAACGTTGCTGCATAAATAAGACGGCGTGCATTAGGATTAGGACAGTGTCTCTCAACTCTCGATCGTTTCATTTTTACACACGTATTTAACAATTTATGAAAATTTCGTTATATATATATATATATA
>NW_006263500.1:35516-41664 GCF_000469605.1 Apis dorsata
ATTTTTCAACCCCCTGCTGCTCTCCCTCCCAAATAAAAAATATCGAAAGAACGTAAATAAAATAATAAAATTTCTCTTATAGAAATATGAGTCGCTATTAGACGTTATTAACCGTATATAAGGAAGGGAGGAAAACGGCGAAATCCTTAAAAATCTTCCGTGCAAAGCCCGTGAAACATCGACTTCGTGTATTGGACGCGCTCCAGTTAGCATATTTCCCACGAAACATATTTCCTTCGGTGAAAAATAAGGAAGATATTTAAGCTACTAATTTATACCGAGCCGGTCCGCTGGCCAGGAACACGGTATACACGAAAATATAAGAGGAGGTGGGGAAGAGAGTCGGTTGGGCGGGAGGAGGTGACGGTGTTAGAGAGATTATGATCCCGGGGCGAAAGGACGGTCAATCACTCGCGGGACGGAGATGGAGGGGGGCTTCCTCGATTCTCGAGAACGACCCTCCCACGTAGAAACACCGAAAGTTTTCACGGAACAAGGCTGGAATCGTTGGTTCATGCAAATTCGACGTAGACGTATAGCGCAAATGCTGAAAAATGGCCGGCTTAAAATATGCGAGAGTGTACGGCCGGCGATAGGTGAAACTGTAGCCCGCAACACGCGTAATAAGTCGGCCGACGTTTCGGACGGCTCTTCTTTTTCTTCCCGTCGTCGGCCTATAATCGAAGGCCTACGGTTTCCCACCTATTCAACGGTTTACCTGCATGCAACGCCCGATTCTCGATCGTGTCGCCGCTCGTTAACCGGCCTAATATCTCGAAGGGAACGAACGAATGAAAAGGGGGACGAAGCTGTTCGAATTTTCGACACATCGTCGAAAATAATCGTAAACGAGTCTAAAATCGAAGTAACCGATTTTGCGAAATTTTCAATTATGCGAGTGAAAAATTCGGTTTCCCTTTCCATAAATTCTCCAAACCCGATCTCGACGGCCGATAATTTCGATTCGATTTCGCGGTAATAAAACGTTCCCTCGAGAGGTTTGCATTGTTTTAAAATTCCACGCGGATACGTTTTGTATCGCTGGAAACGGAAACACCCGTTGCCCCGTTGGTAGATTTTAAATGCGGCAAGATCACGTTAAACGAATATTTAATTGGCCCATTGTTCGCCGTTCTCGAATTACATTGAAAATACAGGTTTTCTAGCCCATTGACAAGCCCCGCGTGCCGTCGGTTAATTAAGATTGTTCGGTTAATCAGCGTCGAATGTTCCGGTCACGAAGGTCAACGGCAACACCCGTTTCACATACGACATCCGTATATATACGTTTTCCAGTTTTATGTAACGATCAACAGGTTACGAATATTACCAATTTTACCTTTCCCCGCGTATTCCTACCTCGTCGAGAGATCCTCTCGATTAATATTCGATCCTCGTTCGTTATCGTACGATTATTAGCGTATTCGATATTAATTGCACGATTCTGACGGATTCGACGAAAGTCGAAATAATAGGATCGGTGTTGGAAAAGGGGTTACGATTCCTCTTCGCGGTGTACCCGATTGATCGTGACGCACGTACGCGGTACCCTCAGATCCAAAAGGAATCTCGCAATCAGTCATTCGAGATATCGTTTGGGGGCGCCAGTTGAAAAGGGAGAAATCTCGCCTTGGCTTCATTATCCTCACAATGCTCCAAAGCGCCACCCTCCCTAGTCTTCCTCCTCCTCCTCCTCCTCCTCTCTCTCTCTGTTCCATCGAGGTACCGAAAATCATACCGTACCTCCCCCTTTTTCCTGCCCCTCGATCGGCCGATGCACGCATAATAGCGGCGAAGCTGTGCCATAAAGCGGTATCCCATCATAAAGGCCTGTTCAATCCGGGAGGAATGTGGAAGGAAAAGGAGAATCGGAATCAGAATACCCTCTATACTTCTACCCCTTTCTCGAGTTTCCGCTCCTTCGTTTCGCCTTTTCACTTTCTCCCCATTCCCCTCCTCCCATTCGTTCCTTTTCGATTTTCATCTTTCTCTCCGATATTTCCTCTTTCCTTTCTCTACCCCTTCGCCCTTCGTCCATCCATGATTCGGATAGCGCACGTTATGGCGTTACGAACACGTGGATACTCGAACTTTTCAGGAAAGAAAGAGAGAGAGAGAGAGAGAGAGAGAGAAGGTGGCTGGGATAAAAATAAGGACGGGGGGAAAGAAGAGAATTCTTGATCTTTTAGCGAGCTGACGCTTTTAATTCACAGGAGCCCCGTCTCTTCTTAATTGTGGGCCGAGACTTCGCCATCGACCGCCATCTTCCCTAATTCTATGTTTTCGAGTTTCTCCATTCAGCGTTACCGCGGACGGCAGCTGCTTCCGTTGTTTTTCATTTGAAAATTTTCTATTTTTCCCCAACCACGGCATTTATTTTTTTACGATCCCGTTTCGCTACCCTCTCTTCCCTTCCCCTTCCTCTCGATTCCTTCTCAATTTTCGTATCCCTCCACGCGAAATACGCACGCGTCTCGCGTTACGTTTTAATTCCGTGGGATGAAACGGAGAGGGGAGGTCGGCGATAAACAGGCAAGGGGGGATACGATTTTCAACGATATCATATATCCCTGCCCGTTCGACTCGGCAGATAAATTTTTATGCAACAAGATGGCCACGGAGGAGTCCGATAGAGAGATAAATTCGGCCCCGATATAGCATTGGAGAGAAGAAGGGGTGGAGGTTGGTACGTATAACCCGACGTGAATGCCCGCAACCTTGGTCCCCGGCCTTGTTCGCGGGATGTAATAAAAAGATCCGAGGAATTCACGGTAGAAAAGACGAATAGTGGGCGCGTATTGCGAGACGCGGGAGGGTGGCGCAAGGAAAGAAACCCGGAGGATAGGGGGCCGGCCGACTTACGAGCGGCTTATGTTTCAATTTGTTCAACCTCGAATAAAATCGCGTTTTACGAGACATCGGGACACCATCGCCGTCCAAAGGCCGTCTCTCGTTTCTCTCGGTGAACAATGAACGCCATTTTTTCCCACCCTCGTTAATGATAGCAACCCTCGAGTCCACGGATGGCTCGGCTCGGATTTCCTCGAATTCGAGGGGTCGAGCCACGAATTAATCCGCCCGTTATTGTTCTCGCTACGAGCTACTTTCTCAACGTTGCGATACGAAAAAAAAACCCCGCGCATGTAATCGCGTGCACGCAACACGACGAATACTTTTTAAATTATTCCCCCGAATATCTGAAAATAAAATTGTATTTCCATCCGTATATGCGTTCAATCGACGGGAAAAGTTCATCGGGTCATCGTGGTGATATTTCTCACCAAATGGCTATTTCCAATTAAAAGAATCGGATAAATCCGGTGTCTGTCAGAGATGACAAAATTGATCGGCCGATTCCGCTTCTTCTTAAATCTTGAATAAGGTTTAATTTCGTTGCTCGAAACGATTCGCTATAACGTATACGAGAAGAGGAAACGAACGAGGGGGAAACGAAAGTGACTCGAGTCGTATTTCGCAGGGAGCAATCAGCGGCGGAAGACACGGAGACGTTTCTCCTTGCGCAAAGATGCAAAGATCGTTCGCAGCCTAGAGGGTATCCCCCAACAACGATCGGCCCAAAGTACTTCCGCTTTCGTGGGGTCTCGATCGTCGTTCCTCCTGAAATCCATCCACCCTTATCGTTCCATCCCCACCATCTCGACACGGCGGAGATCCAGACACGGTCGATCAATCTGTCCGCTCCTATTCTTTGCCTCTATCGTTTCCCTATCTCTCCAACTGCACTCTGTGCTCGTCTCCTCCCCCGCATCGTGGTGCGAACGTGACGCGAACGTTTAAGAGGACGCGAAGGGAGGAAGGGAGGAAAGAAAGCGGAGAGAAGAAATCGATTCGTATTTTTGAAACGATATCGTTTTTTAAAAAAGAAAAGAAAACCCCACCCTCCTCCTCCCTATCTACTCGCGTACCATTTGCCAGTGGTGATTTAATCGATCGAGAGTGTTCGTGCGTTCCACGAAGATCGACGATGCGAGAATAGAAGAGAAAACCGATCTTCAACAGGTATCCCACAAGTCCTCTTTCGTTCTCGAAAAGAGGGATCATCGTGCGTAAAAAAGAAAAAAAGAAAAATAAAAAACGATCGAAGCGATCCGTACGAACGGATGCTGGATAATGGTAACGAGATGGGATAACGACGAGGATGCAGCAGCGCATTCTTCTCCATCCGTGCGCCCGGATAAACAAATTCTGCTGTAACGACGTACAACTTGCACCGACGTATGAACGTTCGAACGAAACACGGTTTCGAGAAGCACGGTTTTCGGATAACGGGATTCGAGGAGACGAATGCACAGGATTAATTTAAGATTTTTACGATCGAGTTTATTAAACGAGTTTATAAACGGAGACGTAGATAGGATCTCATCCCGGCCGCAAATATGGCCACACTTCGTCGCGCCTCTCTCTCTCGTTTGGACCCTCGTTGGAGAGTAAAACGCGGATGATAATGCGAAAGGAGGGAGAACGACGCGGTACGGGGCGGACCGGTGTGAAAACGGAAAGTTTATGGGGGAAGGGAAAAAGTCGGAAACGGCCTGGTTGGAGGAAAGTGTGGCAATATCGCGCTCGCAATTTCCTTGTTTAGGTGACGATCCATTTTATCAGACTGGTATTAACCGGTTATTATTTAAAGGCCGTTAAAGGTGAATCCATCGTGGTGTATAAACGGGGATGAAACGCGGCGAGGGTTGTTGAAATGAGGGAAAGAGAAGAACGGGATGAAATTTTGATTTTTCGATATCGATCGTTCTTTGAAAAATCTTTCCCTCGCGATTGATTTATACAACGAACTATAACTGTACAATGAAATTTGAAACACGTATATGGAAATAATTAGAGACACAAATGACGGCTCTCTGGTGAATAAGAGAGATTTTCTTTATTGATCCTTTTTCTTTTCTTTTTTTTCTCTTCTTCAATCGCGGTAAATAGGTCGAGCCTTTTAAAAGAGAAACGGAGGAATAATAAGAAATATTATGCGCCGAGATTACACGTGCATTTCGCGTTAAATGATATTTCGAGAGAGATGTGAAAAAGAATTTCAAAATGGTTACGAAATGGATGCGCGTGAAGGAAAAATTTAATCAAGAGAATTATATCCGATTTAAAATATATATAATCAAAAATCGAAAATCATCATCCTCGCTAGGAAGAAACCTTCCGCGACATTTATCCCCGATGTTTATCGAGCCCTCCACCCCCTCCCCTCCCTCGTCGATCCACTCGAATTTACTTACTGGCGAAATACTCGGCAAAGTTCCGTGCCAAGCTGGACTAACACTAGATACTTGTCGCTCGCATGATGCCATCCGGAGGAGCTTATCCAGCCAAGGAGGGTAGAAAGGAGGAGGAGGAGAGGTGGAGAGGAGCGAAAGGGAGGGAGAGGACAATAGTCTTGGGGGAGAAAAGAACAGCGACAGAGTTGGCGATAAGAGATAAGCGGGGGTGGTCGGTTGGCGGAAAGGGACGGAGGGATGTTTGACCGGGCGAGAGAGAGAGGGAGGGAGAGAGGGTTGTCGAAAGGAGGAGAAACGGCGGTGGAAAGGAAAAGGAAAGGAAAGAGGGGAAATTGGAAGGGAGAAGGCGTCGGTGCATGCGCAAGAATTTCACACGTGAGCCCGCGAATCCGCGAGAGGCTCACCTCGGGCGCTAGACGTCCTGGCGGTTCAGTGTCGTGCGCGATTTCGTATGCGGCGCTTCCCAACTTCCGGCCGTGTCGGGCTTCCACCGATGCTCGATCGTTTCGATCCTACGAGACCACCCGCGTCTACGAGATAACTAAGACACAGTATATATGTATATATGTATCGAGGGGTCGGGGAGAGATGTGCGGATTGATTTATCGGTGAATCATGAGAGGGGAACGAGACGGGAGGCCCGTCTTCCTACCTTCCTGCCGCGAACCTCGTTTCGAAGAACGGTTGTTTCAAACACGGTTGTTCATTCTCTAAAGAGGATTCGAATCTCGAGAACGATTAATTAACCAGGATGCAGCCGGATTTCATTGATTTCGATGGTATCATCGGTCCGGTTACGACGCGAATAAAATATCGAACGACCGAACCTGTCGTCGAGATTCGGTTGAAATAAAAAAAGGGGGAAGAGTGACGCGCACGCAGGCTCGGGGAGG
>NW_006263500.1:41991-45113 GCF_000469605.1 Apis dorsata
TGTAACAGGCGTGGGCTCGCGAGACTCGTGGAAATAAATTTTCCGACGGATTAAACCGATCCTAATTTTACCTAAAGAGTAGAATAAATTTTTCCTATCGACGAAGGAACGAAGTGAAGGTACTCGTGAATTTTTCGAGACTCGGTTCCAATCGAATTAATTGGGCCTGCTTAGTTGGTTCTCGTAAAACGCACGATACAGAACGGTCGATAGAATGAGGACCTGTCGGAACGCAGCGGGGAAATTGGAGAATCGCGGCGTGCCATCGATTACGACTTTGTTGCGCGGAGTTGTCTCGAAGAAGATCGATTACGTGGCGGTTGATCGTCGGTTACGCGTCGGCCGCTCGCGCGACCGATCCGATTCCGGTAATCGTTGCCACCAGTTGTTGTTTCGTTGATGGCCCGCGAATAAAAAACGTGGACAACGTTTCGTGCCGTGTATCCTGTATATGTGCCACGCGTTGGAATGATCCCCTCGTAATGACTCGTAATTACGGGAAGGAGGAGCGAACGTCGTGCTGGAACGATTTAAGGAACACCTAGCGCTACCCCCTCCCCCCTTCTCCGCCTATAATGATTAGGTGCACGCGACTTCGAGGATTACCCGGTTGAAGTGTGGTGAGTCCAAGGATAAGAGATCGTGGATCGTGGTCCGAACAACGTCGACTTTCGACTTACATCCTACAGATAAGATTATCGCCCGGATCCCGAGAATCCCCTCTCCCCCCGGAGAGTGTCCAAATCAATCGGAGATCCATCAAGGGGAACTGAACGACATTCGATCGACGCGGGTACGTGTCGACCAATTTTCCACTCGTTCCTCGAATTTATTTCTCCCTCTTTTTCCCACTTTCTCCCCTTCCTCCTTTTTTCTTCTTTTTTATTTTTCCTCGAGTGTGTGGCTGGGTCGTGGCCCGCGCATCGTTCCCTCCGATGCCAGTCGACGACCCGCAAATCCTCGTCGAATGCCTCGTCTTACCTTCCCCGCGATTTCAATCCCTCCGCTCCCTTTGCGAGTTCGATCAGCCTCTTATCCTCCCTCTTAACGAGCTCGATGAACGCTCGTCGTCGATTTCTTTGTGGCTCTTGTGAGGGCGATCGAACGGCGATCGATCGTTCCGTCCCCTCGTCTCGATCTTTCGCTCGATAATTCTTTTCTTTTTTTAATTCGACCGCGACTCGCGAGGAGGGGAAGGAAATTCGCGGCTCGGACGAGAGAGAAGTTGTTTTCTTCCGGCCGGTTAAATAGGCGGCCGAGCGGGAGAGTGGCGGCGCATCGGCGAGCCATTGTAATGCCGTCGTTAACCATAATTTCATGAACGCGCGATAACAAGTCCGCTAGTAAAACCAATATATTCCGGCATGCTCGTGATGCAATTAATTATATTACCAGATACCACGATTATATACGGGAGGAATTATCGAAACGTGTAGCCGGCCGAAATTTCATTGAGGCTTCGCGTTTGAATATTACACCAGGAATATGTATATATATATATATATATATAATAACCGGGGAAAAATGTTCCCCTTTAATAACGGGAGGAAATTTTTATCTAAAAATTTATTTAATATACGCGGGAAACCGCACGAATAAAAATGAAAAATATCTCGCAATGACGTTTCACCACTGGTTAAAAGACGATTTGAAAGTCTCTTCGAGTCGTAACAGGCTTCGTTAAACCTAGGCTGAATTTCTTTAAATTTCCCCTCTCTTTAGATATCCCACCGCTCAATCTCGTTCAAACGCGTGATCCCGCACTCTCCTGTACGTTTGATTTTATTTAAAATCCTTTCCTCAATTTCGCAATTTTTACAGAGACCAATCATCCATCCGTTCGTTTTTCCTTTTTTTCGCAGGCGGGCACGCAATATGGACACGTCGCCGACGTTGAGTATCGGTGGCTCGAGGGCGAGGGCAGCGCTTCTGACCACGAGCGGCACCGGAACCGGAAGCACCGATAGACGCGTCGTCTTTTTAGCGAGTCAACCGGCGGTTGGGGGTGGCCACGAGACCAAGACTTGGCCCCACCATTGGTCACCGCACGCGGTACGTGTACTGCATCATTCTACTCATCCTGCCATTCGTTGCACGCCCGCGAAAACATCTCTCCTCGAGATTTCATTCACCTTATCGTTTTCTCTTAATTTCTCGAGAGGTTTTCGATTCAGTGTGGCGATCGTTTTAACGAGAAAAATTAGGTAAATTAGCGTCCACGATAGGAGGAGGTTGTTGGAGAAACGATAACCGCGTTCCGATTAATTTCGTTCGATATCCATCGGAAGAATAACAGGTCGATGGCTATAAATTTGAAAATGTTCAAACGCTTTCGAAGTTGACGATTCGATTTTGCCAACTTTTACGCGCCGATTTATGGAGATGGGGGATGAAATTAGAACGATTGACCTAACGACACGCTTCGCCCGGCATAAGCACTTGAATGCGCAGTCCGGAAATATGCGGCGTGTGTATGTAACGGGCGACGCATCGAGATGGATGGCGAACCCAGTTGTAATTGATGCACGGTCGCGGTGACACTCGAGATCATACGCGTCGAGACACGATGAATTGACCCGATAGGTGTTTCAGACAATCGATTCTCTCTCTTTCTCTCTCTCTCTCTCTCTGTGGGTAAATGAAATTCCGAATATTTTTAGCGAAAAGTGTCTTATAACGCGGGATGAGTTCGCAGTTGAATTAGATCGGACGCTCGATAGAGTAGGAGCTAGGTGTTTTAACCATATTCTGGTTATCTTCTGGCCAGCCGTAATTCGACAGTGTAGCGTAACGTGAAATTGAATTAGAGATTCGATTAGGGCGGAGTTAGCCTATTCGTTCTTATCGGTAGCGCAGTCTAACTGCGATACGGGCTGGTTCTATCATTCCGTTTTCTGTTTGCCATCCGTGGAACATTAGCTATTCTAAATCGTCGTTCGTACCTGTTTCACGTGGAGCGTGATCGTACGCATTGATCATATGCGGGACGTGCAAAGCGAATTGTTTAACACAGAAATCTAAAAATCTTGGTATGGTTATATATATCTTCTAGATTGTATCTCTCCGAGATATGAATGAAACAATAGACAATTCGTTTCTTTAAGTAAAAAAAAAAAAAAAAA
>NW_006263500.1:45209-46124 GCF_000469605.1 Apis dorsata
TTGCATTTTTAAACATTGACATCGAAATAAAAACGAAATATTTCGATGATGAAGAGTGATACGAAAAAGTATAGGAAAAAAAAAAAAAAAAATGGCGCGTTGTACAAGGTGAAACTTATATAGTTCCGGCAATTACAACATCAACGGTAACAAAAATACATTGTTCCATTTAAGACAACATTTTCCAACGTATTTCTTCCCGTCGAGAAAATAAACGTTCCTTCTCTCGAATCACCTTCTTGCTTCATCGAAAACAACATGGAGCTACTTTAACATGGTTTCTACGAACAAAAGCGCCAAAAAGAAACCAAACCGAAATCTTCCAGAAATCTAATAATATCTGACCGCTAGGAATTTCAATTTTAATCATCGTTGATGAGATCTTTTTGCCTCTCGACATCTTATATATTCATCTTAACGAATAAACGAACGAATAAAAAATATACGTGCAAGTAACGTACAGAGAGAATACTTCGCGTAGAGATCGAAGGTGTATTTGAAAACTAATCGAGAGACGCACGTACGTATGCGTACGAAAGAAAAACTCTTTTGTCACGTTTTCACGCGCGAATGGCGCGGAAACGAGGGTAGAAACGAGGTTCGGTGTTGGTCATGCGTGGCTTTATGAACACGTTTGCTCTCGCAACTCTGGTTTAACGGTGTACCGTGTCATCAGAAGTCTGTGCTCAACCTATGGAGAAATTTGCATAGTTATTCGCCATGCAGATCGAAGGTCTTTATAGGTTGGCTCGGCGAATTCCAAAGGCAAAATTACCTAGTCCACTATCATCTCCTCCCCCCTCCCCCTTAACGCCGCTCGATTAGTACGATCGAACTTTTAGGGGCAGATTGCTTCGTTGTTATCGGTTACACGGATTTCTCTCTCTCTCTCTCTCTCTCTCTCTCTCTCTCTCT
>NW_006263500.1:46129-48754 GCF_000469605.1 Apis dorsata
AAATGGTTATAATTCGACTCGCGTGGAAACAAGGTTTTCGGGCGTTATTCGATACGCGAGGGGCTCGCTTTTATATTTCGCGTAACGCGTCGAAATGGAATAAAATTGAAAACACATTTTCAAGTGGCGCGAGCACGCGAAACATTTTAACGCGGCCAATGATAATAGTGTTCCTTTACCGTCGGTTAGATCCATTCTTCTAGCACTCTGTCAAAGGAGATAACTCGGTTTTCCCCAAAATAAATACGCGAATAATTTTGCAATAATTGGGACAAACAATACGAGAGAAAGAGAGAGAAAGGCAGGCGGGATACAAAGAATAAAAGTAGTTCAACGTTATTCTCTCTCTCTCTCTTTCTCTCTTGTTGGACGTGATGGCGCGTATCCGGCAAAAGGAGAGCCTCGTGGTACTATTTACACAGCTATGCAAACACCGGCCACGATAATCAAAGACAAATGTTGTTTGCCAGATATATTACCATAGTAAAGCGCTTTAAAGTGAGACGTGTAAGCTTGCTACGCTAATCGGTCATTAACTACGCAACCGTATAACCGCGTTTCTATGTATCCATGGATGTGCATTAGGGAAAATCATTAATAAAAGACAATCCTTACACACCTCCTGCGTCCCGCTGTTAACCGATTCCCGTCCACGTTCTCGTCGACGAGTTCGTCGATGGCGCTCCCTCTCTCCCTCTCTCTCTTTCTTCCTCCCCTCTCTTCTTTTTTTTTTTTTATTTTACGCGCGCTCGAGAAATCTACCACGAACGTCAATGAAAGTTCCGATTCCCACGAGCGAAAATTTCTGAGTTTCCGACACGAAGTTCGCCGCACCGATTTCCCTACCGTTGTAAATCAGGATCGCTCGATGACATTTTTCCACCGAATCGTTCCTCCTACCTCTTCTCCCTCGCCCTCTTCCTTCTCCATCCTTTCTTCCACACTCGTGGATTTTCCTTTTTTTTCCCCTTCTCTCCTCTTTCACAATCTTTCTCATATCTCTTTTCTTTTTTTTCTTTCTTTTATATATATATATATATCTCTTCGATCCTTCCCCTCCAGATTCTGGAGACTTTTGCACCAGAGTTCGAAGCCGTTCGAAGCCATTCGCGGCCACCTACAGTACATCCGCCAAAAGTCCATTCGTATTCCACAGTGCCCGCTGTATCTGTCCTATCAACTGTTTTGTCAGTTTTTTCGACCAGCCGATGAATGGGACTTCTTCTTAAAACTTCTTCTTTTCGCCTCTTCGTTAAAATTATCGGCTCCTATCCCTCGGCCGTGGCACAGTTGGAGTGAGAGAGAGAGAGAGAGAGAGAGAAGGGAGGGAATCGAAATATATCCGAGCAATCGATAATGCAAAAATAATAATCCTGTTTTTTTCCCACGAATCTGCCGAGAGATATCGCGATCCAATACCTCTCTGTTTTGGTAATTTTTACGGCTAGCCGTTGGCATAACATTAATTCGCTCCACGTTAGTTATATCATCCATCGTTTCCCCGTTTTTCCATATTTTTTCTTTTTTTTTTTGTTTCGATTGCTGCCCTCGAGTTTAAACGCTTTAAATTAACCACTAAGAACGCGTTTCGATTGACCGTAATTCGTCGTTGCCTTTACACGTAAAAGGATCTCTAAAATAAATAAGATATCATGTATTATTTTATTTCGTAAAAAAAAAAAAGAAAAATTAATCAATTAGAATTAAATAAACTTAGGATTAGAATTGAACAGACTGAAACTAAGATTATACAGAAGCGAATAATTTTTCTCCGGGACGAGGAATTAGAGAGCGAGGCGAGGGGTTGAAATTCATTCAATGGCAGTCCATCAAGGATTTTATTTCCTTATTCGGACAATGGCAGACGATATATCCAGGTCGTGGAAGTTGGACGCGCTCGACTTACAGAGACAATGTAAGGTGCGCTCAGGTTGATCGAGCTGCTGCGATTTCTGGGGCGTTGATATACGAGGGCCTATTTATTTGGATCCTGGTCGAACCCGTCCTGTCTTCCCTGTACAATGCCGCTTTAAGTGGCCGAGGTACACGAAGTTGGAGTCTTGACAAGTGGAGCGAAGGGACAAGGGGTACTGAATTAGCGCCATTCGAATACTCGACTCGACTCGATAGATTGATGATTCCCGATTCTTCCCTCTTCCTCCGACTCATCCAAGGAAATCGACGTTTCGAATCTTTTACAACGTCTTTAACAATTTAACCGTTTAACCTCGATCGAACCGTGTAAAAAATCCGCCACACGGATATTTTCATCTCGTTTATCGCGATATTGAAATATATTCTTTTCATCCATTCTTGGACAGACAGATTCCTCTGCAATATTCCTCTATAATTTGTTAACGGATATTCAACGTCGAACCTGTTCATATATCTAAATAATCGAAGAAACGGATATTTGATTTAATATTTATTACCGCGATACGATGAAACGATAAATGTAAATGGTAAATTTTATAGCATTATTGTTGGTTAAAGGTATAGCGTTAATGTATCCGTGTTTCGATCGAAGTAATTCCTTTCATCTCTCCGACTTTTGATATAATAATTTTATAGAATTTTAATCTACCAAGTAAGTTTGAATATGAATAAATATATATATATATATAT
>NW_006263500.1:48871-49486 GCF_000469605.1 Apis dorsata
TACATTAATCGATCATCGAGATAAATTATCTTCCACAAAATAGTAGAATCGCTCGTATAACGCGATTCATCAAAATCCATCAAATTTTTCCGCGTAAAATTTGCGCGTAAATATACATAAATATTCAAGTGCTTTATTGCGCGTTAATAATCATATGGAATAAAACATGATGTACTCCATTAATGCCCGTGTATCCACAAATTTGGACGGATATTATATATCATCCACATATATATCGTATCGAAAAATACGTAATATGAATGCACACTTTTCTATCTCAAACGGTGATCACCTAACGTATGATTATTATTACACATTTTATCGCGTGTTTATTATTTCATCGACTTTCCCTCCCTCCTCCTCTTTCGCCCCCTTCGATACCAGATCTTTCGGATTCACACGCGTCTTATCGATCCCCTTTCGACGCCGCGAATAATATCTCCATAAGGTATTCACGATGCCACGAAACTGTTATACGTCAGCCGCCACTAACTTTACAGGTATCGGGGCGAAGACGTACCTCGCCGTTTACCAGCGAGAGCGTCGCTGGATGGAATTAACTCGCTATGTTCCTTCCTGTGAACCACCATTCGCTGCGCGGAATCGTCGTGGGAC
>NW_006263500.1:49566-55827 GCF_000469605.1 Apis dorsata
TCGATCTATAAAGACCCCCCCTCTCTCTTTCTCTTTCTCTTTCTCCTTCTCGATTCGACGCGCTCGAGGATGGAATTCGTTTGACCAGGATCTCGAGTGTATATATATATATTCCGCGTATATAGATCCGCGAGCCATAAGACTCGTCGTGAGATAGGTTTTTCGAAGGGAAGTCGCGAGTTGTCGAAGGGTAGGAGAGGGGAGGGGAGGGACGCACGGAAGTGGGCCGAGAAATAGAATTCTTCGGGAGCTTCGAGAATATCGCGGGACCAATCCAGGAAACGGGCAAGGATCCGGCCGAGGGTTGGAACGAGAGTTGGCTTTGACCCCCTCCCCCTCCCTCCCTCGACGCTCCTGCCCCCGGAGCAAATTGAAAATGGGAATTGGTCCTTTGAAGTTCGAGCAACGACCCGTCCATAATCTTCTTAATAACTTTCCCTCTCTCTTTCTCTCTCTCTCTCTCTTTCACTCACCCCCGTCGAGGGATCATTTTGATTCCGAGAAGCCCGGCCATCTCTTTCCCGACAATTGCCCATGCTGCACGCTTTCTTAGCTCGCGTTACTACACGTAGCGCCAGCTAGTTGCGCCCCTGCCTCCTTCTCTTCGTCCGTGGGGATGCCCTGTGGGGATGTCGTGTCCGTGGGTAAAAAATTACGATTCGCGTTGCAAAGGGGAAAGGAGGATTCTTTTGGAAGTAGAGGGGAGGGGCTTCTTGCTTGTTTTAATAATTTCCTGCCTCGTTTTTATTTTTCTCCAACAAGTTTATTCATTCATATGTCATTGGACGGAAAGAGGAACGAGGTCGCGATTTTTTGGAAAATCGTCGAAATATCGTGTATAATAAATATTGAACGGAGCTAAGAAGACACGTGTCTCGTTCGAATTTTCTAATTCTCTCTGATTTCTGGGATCCAGTTATTCTTGGATAATACCGATTCGAATCTGTATTTTGGAAAATTGTCGCTTCGCGTGATTAGAAATCGACCGATTTTTTCCCCTCGCGTTTCGTTGGACAAGCGCTATCCGGGACAAATTGCTCTAGAGTGATTTATTTGTGGCGCGTATACGACGACGGTCATATGCACGCTTTGTACACTCGGAAGAAATATTTTTTAACGAGCGCAACATTTCCTTCCCTTTTCCTTTTTACTACTTCGCTAATGACACCGACCGTTGCGCGAGCGTTACAGGAGGACGAAATTAAAAATGATTTTTTTTTTTTTTTTTTTGCCCAAGGAACGTTTTCTCCTCTCCTACCCTACCCCGTCACGTCTCGTACAGGACACGGAGAAATAATTGCGCAGGAAGACAGGGAATAATTCATTTCTTCGAACATCATTATCCGCTAATTTTCATCCAACAGCGGGAACGGGGCCATTTTCTTAGAATACGGCAACAAATTTGCCAAGAACACCAGGTTAAAATTAAACCCCCTTAATTGTTTAATTCACGATTGTAGCGTGGATCTCGCGATCTTCCATCCTCTCCCTCCCCATCCATATTTTATTCGATCAAACGTCGAGCGCTCTGACGTCCCCGCCGACGTTCCCTTCGGGGATCGATCCCTTCCTTTCGCGAAAAAAGAATCTCGAAAGAAGGTAACCGTCGATGCAACGGGAATAAATAAAATCGGGGGATAAATAACTGGGTGAAGCGAAACTTGGGAAAATGAAATTGTTCGAATGAATCGCGATGTGATTTCTTCTACTTTCAGTGCAAAGAACGCATCTTCGAATTTCACTCGCGAAATGAACGAAGGATTTCGAGCGAGGAATCTGCTCTCGAACTGGTCGAGAGTTGATCGGTCGGCCGTCTCCAATTTCCTCCCCGCGATTCCCAGCGAACGAAACTTCTCGCGTGACAAACACTTATTCCCTCATTATCCGTGTTTCGTGTTATTCCCGTTATTTTGCAATTTGCAACAGGCATAATATTCTTTTAAGCTCGGACGGAGTCGGATAACAATCGAGCGAAAAATAAGCGCCAGCGATGGGCGGTATGAATTGAGGGTTTGTATTTCCAATACATCGTCTCGTGTTGTATCGTGACAGATATATAGAATATCGAATCAACCATTTCGAATAATTCGTAAATTGTTTGTTGCAAAAAAAAGGTAAAAAAAAAAAAAAAATAAAAAAGAATTCGCGCAGAATGTAAATCGATGTTTCTAACGGCGAGCGCGCGCGAATTTCTGTACGTAATTGAAAAAAAAAAAAAAAAAAGTATATAACCCATTTACACGAAAGTTGATCGAACATCGAGGATAAACGATTAATAAACTTTAAATTTAAAATAACCCCTTGGAATAACAATTTCGAGCATAAAGGGTCTAAAGGCGAAAGATCACGACACATTCTACTCTAGCAGAAAGTAGAAAGGGAGGACAAGGTGTACGCAAACGTTTATTCGAAATTTAATTCTACGGAATATCGCGCGTATTTTCCCCGTCTACATTTTACGCTTAACGCTATTTCGTTTACCCTCGAATCCGATGTTAATCGTCTTCCGTTTCCCCGTCGAAATAGCTGGAAAATCTGGCATGCTTTCCCGCCTCGTAAGTCGTTTCGAGTTATTCAGCGCGGAACGTTAATCCGCGGACGGATAAGTCTTGAAAATTCAACGATTGCGCGCGAGGGGGAGGGTGCGGAATTTTCGAGGACTCGTAGGCCAGTAGAAGAACGAAAGAACTTGAAAATACGATAGCCTCGTTGTCCCGTGAGGACGGCAGCGACAACCCCCGATGAAAAGGTGGAAGAAACTAGGGAAAAGAATGGACGAGGAAAGGGGAGGAAGTCCGCTGATGCGTTCCGTATCGTGGTTAGGAGCGAGCGAGCGAGCAAGTGGTTAATTTCATTTAGCTCGAACCACGAATTCGATTAACGTCGGCGGCTGACAATCGAAATGATCGTCGACACCTCGACACTGGCTTTCATCGAACCGTTTCGCTGCTTTCCATCTCCCTTTGCGTTATGTATCGCGTATATATATATATATATATATATAAAACTTTGTATATATTCGTAAAATTGTTGCCCCGTGGAAACGTAAGTTGACAGCGATTTCGATACAACGCACTTACAGATAACGCGGTCGAATTAAATTGTCGATCGAAATAACAGCGTAACAGAGGAAAAAAAAAAAAAAAAAGAAAAATCGGTCGGCAAGTTTGAACGAGCGATTACACGGTATTGATCTTGTAACTTTTAATAGGGTACGTACTTTGGGAAATTTTAATCCCCTACCAGTGTTGCGAAAACTTCTCCCTCTCTCACTCCACCGGCCACTTTATTCGCAATTAGAGGCATGATATACGATCGCGGGTCGCACAATTTTTCCCCTCCACTCGAGAAAACAACGAAAACAGCCGTTTCGTACGAGAGAGGAATTTTTTTTTTTTTTCCTTTCTTCTCTTCTTTTTTTTTTTTTTTTTTTTTTTTTTTTTTAAACAAGCCAGAACACAAGAACCGGTGCAACACAACGACCGGTAGCCGGCTATTCGGAGCGGGCTCCGTTCCCTCCGTGCTTATCCGCCTCTTCTTCGTACTCCCCCCTCTCGAAGAGGGGAGAAGGGATGGGGGAGGTGTCGATCGACGCCGTGCTTGACCCCGGAAGACAGGTCGTTAATTTTTTACACGGGGCGGCGACGCGAGCTCCCCTTTCACCTGCGCCCTCGACCCGGGTGATTAAAGATGCACGTGCAAAGTCCTGCGTGGCGGCGCCAGCCCAAGAATTCACCCTCCCGCGGAGGAAACCTTATCCGGGGCCGCTCGATGTTGTCGCATAAATCATCGGGCAATTCGAAACGGGTTGAAAAGAAATCCAACGCCCTCCCCTCCCCCGTGATTAATTCCACGTTCGTTAAACATGGATGGAAACGCGCTCCTCCCCCGAGCGTGGCGCGTGGTGCTCGAAAAACGAAACGGCCAATTCCACGGAAGCGAATGAAAGGGGTTGCACGCACGATTCTTTCTCTCTCTCGTTCCGCTCGACTCGCGATTTCAATCTAATCCATCCGCTTCCCTCAAACTCGATCGTTTCTTCGTTCGCGCGATCGTTCGTTCGTTCGTTCGCTCGTTTCTTGAACCTCTTCAAGCGAGACTGGAAACTTTGCTCGTTCGTTGGTTCGTTCAGTTGGTGCACCCCAGCGGTTGGCGGCTGGCAATTCCGCGAAGCAGATTCTGCGAACGAGAAACTGGTTGGATTCGATATTTAAGGGGGAGGGGAAGGAAGGAGAGGGGAGGCGACAGCAGTTAAGTAGCAGCGAGAAGGAAAAGGTAGTCAGGTTTGAGCGCCACCTGTGCTTGTCAATTAAGTTTACGCGTTCTCTCGGCCCAACGTTGCGCAGCCTGTCACCCAACCTCACCTCCCCCCCATCATCCTTAGTTATTCTCGCTCTCGACCAGTTCCCCCTCTTCCTCTCCATTTTGTTTCTCCTTTCTTCCGCCCCGTTACCCTTTAACTCGGCCAACTTTCACGCAACCCCTTTTTTCCTCCATTTTCACGAATTGCTCGGTTATGCGTTGGTACAGGCACAAGAATGTCCTCGATCGCGGTTTGAAAGATCTCGGTTAAGGAGATGTAAAAAATTATATATGTATATCTCGAAGATCGTCAAGAAAATTCGAGGCTTCGATCGTTAAAACGAGGAAAACGTGGATAAAGTTTAAAGTTAATTCGACGTTTCGACGGATAAAGTACGGATCTTAGAGAGGCGGACCTTTCTAAAGTTTCATTTGCGCTACGTTCTAGTGGAAATTTTACGCTTCCAAGGGGGGGAAACATTTCCTTGGTTGTTTCATTATTTTTTTATTTTCTCCCCTCCAAAATTGTGGACACGGCAGCTTTCTATTTCGCGGTTTCGGCAATTTCGCGTCGTTTCCATCGACCGCGTATGATTGACAGAAACAACTACACGCGAGACACAATACACGTTCCGAATAACAGTATCGTTTGCCACAGGGAGAAACAAAAAAAAATATACCTACCTGTTACAAACAAACGCGCGTGTTCGCGCGCGCTTTCGATCCTTCACCCTTTCGAGGAGTTCGAATCTTTGAACAGCGCATTACAGTGAACCCTTGTTTCCTTCGAAGGTTATCCAGTTTCACCCTCTCTAAAGAGTCGCTTCGCCTGATTGTAAAACCTGCTATTTCCGTAGTGGCCCGGCCTCCTCACCGGCCTCCAAATCGAAAGATACGGGCCTTTTACGATCCAAGGAATCTTGCGTATCATCGAACCGCACCCTCGAGCATATACGAGGCGGTTACTCGCCGTTTCGCGGCTCGTTCACGCTCGTAATTTTTCGTCTCGTGAAAACCTACGGTTGCGTGAAATATTATCGCTCCATCGCTATTCTCCAACTGTTTTTTTTCTGCGTCGTACCAACGGCATATCGATAAATCGTACAAT
Organism: Apis dorsata; assembly: GCF_000469605.1. Classification (NCBI taxonomy): domain Eukaryota; kingdom Metazoa; phylum Arthropoda; class Insecta; order Hymenoptera; family Apidae; genus Apis; species Apis dorsata. The sequence goes on from NW_006263500.1 coordinate 54,977, forward strand.
TATTTAAATTGGAAAATAAAAAATAAATAAATAAAATTGGTTGAGGTGGAAGATTTCGATATTTCTTCTCTTCGATTTTTATAAGTCATGTTAATTGCATATTGATAAATCTTTAAATTGGAAAAAAAAAATAAATAAAGTTGGTTGAGATGGAAGGATTTTGGTTTCGACATTTCTTCTCTTCGATTTTTATAATTCATGTTAATTGCATATTGATAAATATGATTCTTCGAATTGAAAAAAAAAAATGTTTATCAACGTACAAAGAGACGATCATTACGATCCATGAAATTTGATTCGGTGAGAAATGAAGTCGAAATTTAAAGAAAATTGTCATTATTAATCGATGGTACAATAATTGATAAAATAAATTCAAACCGACATTTATCACATTAACTGAATACATAAATAATAAATCCTTCGTTGTTTAAATTAAAAAACGAATAAACAGAATTAAATACTTCTGATCCCAATGAAAGGGATGAAGATCCATATTAAACAGTTAAAACCAGACCTTCCATTAAAACCTCCCTCTCAACCAATCTGATTAATTTTAATTCGTACAAACACCAGAGCGTTCTTCGAATCGAGGAAAGGATCGAGTTAAGCTATCCTCCCAATGAAAAAAAGCACAAAGTTTGAATTCACGATCGATTAGCAATCGCCAAACCGTGGGCGAAACCGTGGGCGAGATCGAGGCGCCACGTTCGATTCAAAGATAGGATCGAAAGATGGAGCACGGTTGATTGTAAAAACGCGCTATTCTCGCGAGTGGTGGAAAACGAGTGGTACGTAACGCGGTGCGTATTGTGGCCGGCGCATAATGGCCACGAGGCCTGGTTCCGTTTCGC
>NW_006263500.1:56671-58131 GCF_000469605.1 Apis dorsata
ACCAAGCCAGCCCAAACACTACTCTCCGTTCGATCGTTCTTTTCCCGCTTGTTTCCTCCCGTTTTCTCTCGCGTTATATTATACGCCTCTTTTGTCCCTCCCCTCACGCGTTCGTCTTGTTAATTTTTCCCCCTTTCTTTTATTTAATATTCGTTTATCTAATCGATTTCTTTTTTATTTCGCGAGCTTGTCAAGTATATGTCGTGTAATTCTACGCGATCTTTTGTTCGATCGATAGGAATTGTAAATAGGATGATAAAAAAAGAAAAAAAAGAAAAGATATTGTTATTTATCCATAAATTTTTATTATTTAAAAAGTTATATTGAAAAGAAATCGTGATCGTATATTTAACTCTCGATATATATATGGAGAAATATTGATTCGAAATTTTGTAAATACAAGATTATTATGTACCAATATCAATAAAGATTATCTTGTCGGAAATATAGTAGGAATCTTCAATATTTATCCAATTCGACGGCTATTTTATTATTATTTTCATACCGTTAACAATTTCCATTCATTATTTTATCGCGGGAATGGCAAATAACCGTGTAAATTCAACGAAACGAATCATCATTAAATGATCAAAGTTGATTTTACAAGGAAAGGATTGTTTTCACTTGTATTGATTATAAACATTTTTTTTCATTTCATTTTTCGATAAGCATCGCAAATATCTTATATTACAAAAATGTTCATAAGCGATAATTCGGATAGATATTATATAAAAATTTCATTAAAAGAAATTCTATCGCGATTCTCTCTCGAATTTTGGATGTAAGTTCACCAAAGTACGGAGTACAAATTTAGCGTTAAAGTTTAGCTAGAGGAGGCGAACGACCACGACCACGGGAAGCAATATCCTCCAAGCTTCTCCGTTTAAAATTTCTATCGGTGAAACGGCGACGGTATCATCGTCGGAAATAGATGTTTTGCCGGTAATTGGTGTCAACAGTTCTGAGAACGTGGCACGCGGCACGGCAATTGCCGCCCGCGATGAAATGAAACTCTCAGAAATGGTGGATTGGCGCGCGACAGAACTGCTACAGGGCTCGTCAGACCGAAAATAATTACGTACAAATAATTGATTGATTGATTAATTAATTAATTAATGGGGTTTAAACTGCCTTTAATTGCGAACGATATCGATCCGCCAAGAAACGAGATTCTTGCGAAATCACCGAAGTAACATTTATAACCAGTTCAGCCGAACCGTGTCGAGATGAATTTATAATTTCCGAATTGTTATTATTACGCGGCATTATTACTGCGAGTTGATATCGAAATTGGATTTCGGCGCGAAAATTGAAAATTCGACGGGAAACGAAGTTAATCAGTTTGACTTTTGAATAGACCCGTATTGTAAATCCCGGTTAAATCCTTTGACCGTACGATATTTCTGAAACTAATTTTTTGAATACAAAAAAAAAAAAAAAAAAAAAAAAAAAAAAAAAAA
>NW_006263500.1:58146-59017 GCF_000469605.1 Apis dorsata
TTGTCAATACGTTCGATACGAACGAACGTGAACGTACGCGAGCGTCATCCGGCTCCTTTCAAAAAAAAAAAAAAAGAAAATATATATAAAAGATGAAAAAAATATTTTTCAGTAACGCGAATATTCCTAAACGTGATCTCGTCACATTTTCCCCTGTTTAACACCCGCAACTTTTCCCTCCCCGTCCCTCGATTTTTCATTTCACCGTTCAACTTGCGATATAAATCTAAACTTGCGATAAATCCGCGTGAATACGTAAACGTTCGAAAGAAGAGAGAAGAGGAAGAAATTGACGAATACACCCGGCGGATACGTATATTTTCATTTCGACTTGCAACGAGAACCGTGATGCGAGAATATGAACGGAGGGGAGGGGAGGGGAGGGGAAGGGACACGTGTCGTCGCGTCGCTGCGCCGACGCATTCGCGCAAGTTGAATCGGCCCGCGTTAATTGAAGTTATCAATATTAATTGAACCGTCGTTGTTCGAAACGGCGACGCCTGTGCGCGCGTCATTAGAGGCATTAACGCGGCTACGAGGCAGAAATTGCTTTAATTTACCAGTCTTGCGTGCCTCTAACGGGATTGTAATTAACTATGCATCAGAGGAGGGGGGAAAGGCGACCGCGTGATTCGCCGTGGGGTAACGGCGTGCCGCTGAAAATCTGATAATTTTCCTAGGAACCGGAGGCAAATTGGCGGTTTTCCCGAGGCGCGATTTCCCCTCGTTTTCGCCGCGTTTAATCGAGTCGATGCGCAAACAACCGCCGCCTCCTCCAACTTATCCAACGATGGCGGGGAGAGCCCTGCGTATCGTTAGAAAGCGAGAAAAAAACGCGAGTTGTTTCCGCTCGAAACAAGACAAAATTTCG
>NW_006263500.1:59216-60492 GCF_000469605.1 Apis dorsata
CAAACAACCGCCGCCTCCTCCAACTTATCCAACGATGGCGGGGAGAGCCCTGCGTATCGTTAGAAATCGAGAAAAAAACGCGAGTTGTTTCCGCTCGAAACAAGGCAAACTTTCGTCGCTACTTGCTCCTCCGCGTCGTCTCCCCGACGCTTCCCTATCCGTACCCTATCCGTTTGTTTAAAGAGAGTTTTCGACGACCGCCCCTTCCTCTCCGCTCTTCTTTCGGACCAAGTCGATAATCTGATTTATTTACGTTTGAGTAACGAGCTCGTGGCTGCCCGATCGATATCGTTTGAGCGGCCGCGTATGTGGCACGTTGATGATGCGCGTATAATCGTTTCTGTAACGGATCCCGCGCAAATGCGGCGACGAGCGCTTAGTAATTAATACAAGGGAGCGAGGGAATTATTCATAATATTTGTGGAATCCGTTGTCCCTTTCTCTCTCTCTCTCTCTTTGTATCTGTCTCTCTGTCAGCTTTAATTTCGTTTCATCGCGTCCGTGTCTCGTAAAACGATGGTTTACCAACTATCAGGTTCTGATGATTGGATATATGTATTAGATTGAAAGACCGGATGTATGATTTTCACGTATATGTTCGATGCGCTCGACTACGTGACCGAGTTTACCTTTGACCCGAATCTTTTAGACAATCTTCCCTTGTATATTAAAGGCGTCCCGTTTAAATGGATCCACTCGAATATCTTCGAATTATTGACGATAACTAAGAAATTTTCGTTTCAAGGTATTAGTCGAAAGTTAACTATTATGTGGGGAGAGGGGATGTTTAAAGATCGAAGATTTTTAAAATAGGTTCGTGTATTTTATTTTGTATTTTATGATTCGTAAAATTTATGAAAGACAAGGAGAAAAGTAGATTATTGCTTTTTTATAATAAATTCTATTTAACAATTATATTTAACGTTTGTTTAAAACATTTTTTTAGAATCATCAATAGTTTCGAGGATATTCTAATGGGTTTAAATGGGATGTACATATGTACAGAAATAAATGGATATAGGATGATTATGGAAAAATAAGTCAAAAATACAGAATAAAATTTTCTCATTTGTAGCTTCGTTTTCAATTACAAATGAAACTGGCCAATTAGATACGAATGAAACTATCGACAAAAGGTTATTCTATACACGCGAAAATAAGCAAAAAGTGTAGAATTAATTTTACTCCGTTTCAAAATTAATTTCAGAAAATACGAATTCCTTCCTTCTGTACGTTTAATCTCGATTTTTCTAAAAAAAAAAAAAAAAAAAAAAAG
>NW_006263500.1:60727-63989 GCF_000469605.1 Apis dorsata
CTTTTCAAACTTAATTCTCTCCTTCACTCGGCCCCGAATCGTATCCAATTTTACCCATTTACTCGAAATTCTCGCGACGACGTACGATCATTATCCCCGTTCACTGACAGATAGGACGAAAAAGAAAAAGAAAGAAGAGAGGGAGAAAAAAAATAGCAAGGCGAACGAGCATCGTGTTTCGTATATCGTACCGTTTTAGGTACGATCAGCATCAAACTCGATTTCGGTTGGATATAAATCTCTGCGGCCCGACAAGGTGTATCGTGCCTTTCCAGAAGGTTATAGGGAGTCTTCGTGCCTGTTACACACACACACACACACGGTGGCGGTGGTTGTGGCGTCGAAACGACACGAGGCGAGGGTTGAGCGACGGTATAGAGGTCGAGAGAGGGGAGGGGATAAGGCTGAGAGGCGAGGGGCACGAATATAGATGGCAGCTACGTGTTGTCCTGGACGACCAACCCCCGAGCTGCACTCGACTGATTTACTACCCTCGTCTTTGGCTCTGGGGTATCGGATTCGTTGAAGGTCCGGCCGAGGGTGCCAATCGAAAGTTGTATTAAAACGACGATGCCTTACACACGATACCGCGGCCATGGAAATTCTTCTTCCGCTGTCACTCGTCCTCACCCCTCTCTCTCTCTCTCTCTCTCCCTTCTCTAACTAAACCAACGGGAAGACGAAAGGTTAGAGGAGAAAGAGAGAGAGAGAGAGAGAGAGAGAGAAAGAAAGAAAGTTTTTCAGGAGGGATGAAGTTTTTCCGGTTACCGTCGATGATACGTCGCCACGTGATATTCCGTGGCCGATTTTATCGAGGGGAAACGGGATATATCGAATGGTCGTGAACGATTTCTCGGGGATCGAGATTCGTCGTAGCCTTTCGACGCACGTCGAAATGGAACGTTCGTTTTCACGAGGATGTGTTCACGTTGATTTACGGCCGTTAAAGAAAGACACTTTGCTCTTCCAATTTTTTCCTCCCCCCTTTTTTCTTTTTTTTTTTTTTAATATCTCCCTCCTCGTTCGGCGATGATAAGGACACCAATGCAATAAGTTTTTGGAAACGAAGGGTAAAGAGTAAAGGAGATAGGATTGTTGTAAATTCCTGGTCGAAATCTGGATACTAGCGGAAACTATTCTCTGAAACTTGGTCAACTTCCGAAACTGTAGTTGGCTTCCGGCGCCACTTGTTTCATTAACCCCCGCGTATTTTAAACGGAAACAGCATGAGAGAAATTCATACGACGGGATCGTTCAAAAAAGTCACTGGTCGGAATAGAAAGGCTCAAAGGTGGAAACAATTCGTTTCAGCTTGGCCGGCTGGAAAAATATTCCCCGGTTAAGAGCAAAGTATCGTGGATATACACGCGAAATATCGTGCTCCAAAAGCGGATGAAATATCTTCTCGGCTGGGAGAAACTCGAATATCCGAAGAAGCTTTCGAGAAGGATAATTAAATCGTTTAAGACGAAGCTTGCTGCTTCCTCGTAAATTCCTCGAGAGGGGACGGGAGGGGGACGATGGTGGAATGATCGAAACACCCGGAGAAAGGGGGGGGAGTCGTTAAAAATTTGCGAGCTCGCCGCCTAGACAAATGGCGGCGATCCTTATCGGTGGTTGTACAGGCCGCTATTAACAACCTGGTGGAAAAAGCTGCAATCCGCGATAGGTCAAAGACAAATCGCTCCTCGCCGCGCGCCTATCTTCCCCCCAACATGACGTAACCGCCATTTGTTGTTTGTCCGCTACGGTTTTACGTTTCGCTTACGAAGGATCGAGAAGAATTCGCGTCTCTGTCGAGACGTCCTCCAATTGACTCACTCGTATCGTTGGAAAGTTATAATAGGATAATAGAATAACGAGACAACAAGGATCGAGCGACTTTTTCCTCTCCCCTTCTTTTTCTCTCGATGACAGGGAGGGGAAAGGAAGCGAACAGTTTATCCTCGAACGTTTCGAACAATCGTCAGTGTGTGGTTAAATGTCGTCGGGCAAGAAGGTTCTCCTCGAAGCAGAGGGCGTGTCGTACCGATCACGCGTTCTGAATATTATACGGCGGCCCCATAAATAAACGCGGAGAAGGGAGCGTTGGATGGTCGGGTATCCCCGTTGCGACGAAATATCGCCTTCTTGGATGGCTTCTGTCAGCCGACCAAGATTAGGATTCGGGATGCAGTCGCGACCTTACGTCCCGGGGGACGTGTCCTCGGCGGGGTTAGGCTGGTTGGAAAGGTTAGCCCGCGAATAAGGTCAGCCGTATTATACAATTTCCTCCCCCTCCTCTGTGACAGAGAGGGGGACATTCGCGCCCGTGTTGACCTTTTGAACGGAGGGATCGTGAATAAATCTGGATTTATCTTTGGACAGGGTGGAGAGAGAGGTTCGAGAGAGAGCTTGATCGATGAGAATAGAAGAGGAAGGGGGAGGAGGATCCGCCGGACGAGCGTAAACATTAAACGTCGTGAAACAAAGAGATATGACAAATAGGGGGAGAGGGAGGAGAGGTGAAATCCTTTTTCTTCGCGTCTTTCAAACGCGAGATGAGAAGTCTACCTGCGTATGTGTGTACGTGCGTGTGTGTGCGTGCGTCTACAGTCTCGAACAAACGAAAAGTGAGGGGAGGAGGGGACTTTTGTCAAAGCTCGTCGCGTTCCATACGATCGAATATTAAACGTAGATGGGTGGGAAGGATGACTTCTCTCTCTCTCTCTCTCTCTCCCCCCCCCCTCAATTGTTCCATCTTTATCTCTCAATGGCGGTAATCTCTCGTGGAAATTCTCTCGAGGGGACGAGAATCGTGCTCTCGAAAAGCGATGCTCGTTTCTTGCCTCGCTTGGCGAACAAACTTGGAAAAGGTAAGGGGAGGGGAGCGAGCTCGGTGGAAGAGAAATAATTCGCCAACGAGCGACCGACCGTCGTTGCTTGCTCGAGCCGCGTTTGCATTTAGAACGGAAACTTAGAGTTCAAGATCTAGATTCAAGGATCTATATTCTGGACCACGATTCTGGACCAATCGTTGTGTCCAATCCCGGCGAAAGTAATACGTTCGAACGCGTGAAACCGTGCGAGGTAATCGTAAAACATAATCGTCTCTCTCCGTCTGGAAATCCTATCCTCTTTGATCCGAGAAACGACGATCAACGTTGCGGTTAATAACAAGTGAACTCGATCTTCGAAAAATATCTCTTTCTCGAGCGTCGTGATGATAATAATAATAATAATAATAATAATAATAATAATAATAATAATAATAATAATAATA
>NW_006263500.1:64031-65883 GCF_000469605.1 Apis dorsata
GATAAACGGGCCGGGAGAAAAGTTGGATCGTAAATGTTGGACTTAAAGGGAGCGAGGGAGGAGGAGGAGGAGGAGGAGGAGGGTCGACACCGAAAACCGACGTGAAGTTACGAGATAAGGAGAAACCACGGCGAGTTTGTACCTCTGGGAGGCGACGAGGGTCGTTGAGCACGGTGTCAAAGCGATCCAAGAAGGATGCTCGTTGCTAACTCTTTGGAAGGGCGTGCGTGTCACGAGTCCAGTCACGTTCTAGGATCCCGGCGCGAGACGCGAGTGTGTAACCTTTGCTCCTCCTTTTTTCCCCCTTTCTTTCTTTCCCTTTCCTTTTCTTTTCTTTTCTCCCCCTTCCTCCCTTCCCCCCTTCTTCTCTGTTTCGAGACCTTCTCTCCAAAGTAGCTATCTTCACTCGTGGTGGCTCCGTCCCAGCTCCATGCCAGTAGGAGCCGAAGAAAGCGGAACGAACGGGGAGGGAGAGGGAGAAGGGGCTCCCTTCTTCCCGGATTTCCTCGACAACTTTGTGATACGTTAAGTTTCAGTTTCAACGGCGAACTGGTACAGTCTGGCGCGGCCGAAAACTTTGATAGAGAGAGAGAGAAAGAGAGAGAGGGGGGGACTAAACAAAATGGAATCACGTACCGCGTTTTAGTTCGTTCCCCCAATTGTCACGCGCGCGCGTCTCGTTTTCAGGAAAGGTGTTGATCGTGATTGTGGATTAATCGTACGTTAAACGCAATTTTTTCGTGGAGTTTGACAATTTTTCCTCGAGGAGGGAAAGGAAGGGTAGTTTTTCTTTCGTATGTACGATAGAAATGGTGTCGTTGAATTTTTTGTTTATAAAGATCTGTATCCACTGCGCAAAAATTCTTCTCGATTTTTGGATGGGATTCTTTAAAATATCTCGAGGTAATTAATTTTTTGCGAAATATTTTAGTATGTATCTATGATAAAAATAGAGATAAAGGTGGCAGGATTTTTAAGATCTGTAGATTTTCTAGGATGCTTCTTGGATCTTACATTATTTTATTTATTAGAGGATAAGGATTTCCATATTTGCGCGATATAGCAGAGAGAGTTAATCAAGCGTTGTTGGATCGTTTGTTCTATTCGGGATACGTATTTCATCAATCTCCCCCTCCTCTGTAAGGACAGAGTGTCCTCCTTTATCGAACTGTTCGAAGGAGGCAATACGATGGAACGTCGATTATCTCAACGTCGCTTAACCCAAACTCCGATTATTCAAACGTCACTTCTCCCAAGAACTAATTATCGGAACATCGAACGAATCACGTATTTAAATTAAATCTTACGTCTATTGTCTCTCCTCTCTGTCTCGAATACGAAATCGACATTCGAAGCACGGTAGAAATATTTACATTACGGAACAGGATTAATTACATTAAAAAAAAAAAAGAAACGACTAATCCACTTTCTGCGCTTTATTCCTCAATAATAAACAATAGAACGTACAATAAATGCGAACGTTCGAAAATCGCTTTATTATTCCCAATCGTTTTTATCACATATATCCTTCCAGATGGAGAAAAGTTTACTTATATAATAATCGACCTTCCATTCAAAATCGATCGATTCGCAATTCGATATTAAGTAAGCGTCTCTCGTTCCATTTCTGCAAACCTAATTATCAGAGAGATAATTTCACCGACCTTTCTCCAAATCAAAACGCGCGGATAAATAGTTTCTAAAAAAATCTAATCCTCCCCCGATAACAATATTTCTATTCTTCTTCCCTTCCTCCCTCCGTTTTGGAAAAAAAACCAGGAAAAACTGGCGAAATATTAGAAAAAAAAAAAAGAAAGGAATAATAAAAAGTAAAAAAAAAAAAAAAAAAAAA
>NW_006263500.1:66035-76970 GCF_000469605.1 Apis dorsata
TGGAAGCACGTGTCATTGTAAAATTCGTGGGAACAAAAGCGGATGTAAAATTAGCGTTTAGAATGGATTCATATGTTGGGGGCAAGCAAAATAACGTTTCAACGTTGGGGGCTCGGCGTTAATTCAGAAATCCGGGAAAATAGACGTCGGTGGGGAGAAGAGGAGGAGGGGGAGGGGAAGGGTATAGAGGCAGGCTGGAAAAGTCGAACGGTTTTTGGGGTGGAAAACAAGGGCGGGCTGCTTGTTCGAGCGGTTATTTAGTGACGTTGGTCGGCGCACGTTATTTGAACGGACACCCTCGGTTTGTTTAGCATTTTACAACTGACGGGCTCGCTGCCCGCCGCAAATGTATACGTTAGCGTGGCAAATTTCGCAATCGTTCCTCCCTCCCCTCCCTCCTCTTCCAAACCGGTGGCCTCATTTACGAAAGTTGCGACCGCGGTTAACGGGCTATTAATAAAACGTCGGCGATTAATAATTAGCCGTCCACTTTGTTTCCTTCAAATTGCTTTAAATATTGGCCCTATATGTGTATTATGTATCTGTGCGTTAATGTATCCGTGGAACATCTTTGAAGGATTCTGGAGTTGCGAAACAAACGCAAAAATTGGCGCTCGAAAAATATTGGCCGAGGATTGTTTGTCGAGTTTGGAGCGATTGAAATTTGCTTTGTTATCATCAAATCGAGGGATTTGAGAAAATAACGAAAAAGTCGATGATAAATTATCGTAATTTCATTGATGAGTATAATATACTAATAACTTTTGTTTGGAAAGGGTTGAACAGATGTAAAGGCAATCGAAGTTTTATGTATCAACTTTTATGCTTTTGATCCCTTTTATTTTTTTCAATTTACATAAAAAAAAAACGGATTGGAAAGACGTATAGATATAGTTAGGTGTGACGACTGACCCACTGTACGAGAAATGATATTTTTCATTCGATTTAACAACAGATCGAATGCATCGATTCTGGCGCAAAGAATTTTCCGCGTTCCGAGTGTGGAAAAATCACAAGAATGAAAGGAACGTTATATGCCCTTCCGCTTTATTTTTTTTCCCTTTCTTTTTCTCTTTTTCTCTCTTTTTTTTTTTTACGTATTCGCGAACCGATCGATTTGAAACGAACTAGTTAATTATCGCGCGGTTCTACAATTAAACCTATCTTAATTAAATGCATTCTAGGCATGATTTAATCTTTGTTGTAAATCCTGCTTTCGATTCATGTAGAAATTGTAGAATTACAGATTAATCATCACGCTAATGGAACTGTAGCATTATTACAATAATACGCGGTAATTAGTTAGTTAGTTTAAAATAAGTAATCGACCAACGCGTGATTATTGTTGTGGAAAATAGAAAGGAATTAAACAAGACATAATAGAAAATCGATCGATCAATTTTCTTCTAAAAAAATCAACTTGGGTATATTCGAAAACGTGTAAAACTTCTTCACTGCTTACGTTTCATCGAATTAAATAACGACGCTCGATACAGATTCTCTAAACTTAGATAGAATTCGCTTAACGTGATTGATAAATCTTTTATTTATTTCCTCTCGCTTTTCTCTATCTTTTTTTCATTGGACGATAACCGATTTATCCGATCCTTTCGAGGTTAATTATTCCACTTCGAATCGCAATGTTATTATGATGTTACTTAAAAATTCCGATATTACGATAAACGGACAATCAATTCCCAAAAAAAGAACCAAACTTCGCAAAGCATTAACGGGGCAAACAAGCGACAAAGGTTTTTTCTCCAAAGAATGACCATTTCCCATTTCCAATAAATATAATCGCGTTTCACTCGCCGAGATACACGGAAATCGAATCGGTCGAATCACAAAGTAAGAGTCGTAAAGCGCCCGCGCGAATTTGCCCGCAATGCCTTTTTTTCGCTTCATTCGGAATGAATCGAGAAGAGGGGGGGAAAAAAAAGAAGGAAAATTTAAAATCCGCGCCATCTCCAATCGCGTTAACCTCCTCGACAAGGAACCGTTCACCTATTAACGTATCCTCGTAGCCTTAAATTTCCCATTTTCACCAATTTCTCTATATGATCTTTCGCCCGATTTTCGTAGAGCCACGCGGTGAATAAACGTTCCGAAACCGGTAAACAACGCGTAACATCTGTCCGTTCGATGGGAGGAGGGGAGGGAAAAAACGGAGGGGGGGTTCGTACTTTATTCGGAAGTCGATTCGGAACAGCGGCCGCGTTTCCTGTTTTTCGTCCGGGGTTGGAGGGGTTGGAGATAGGCCGATTCCATCAAAGGGCAAAGGGAGTCGCGGCTGATTTTTCCGAACGAGGGAGGGAACGATTACGTCTGGCAGGGAAAATTTGAGCGGAAACGGGCGACGGTTGTCGATGGACAGGAAGAGAGAGAAAGGGAGAGCGACGTAACGAAAAAAAAGAGGGACGGATGAACGAATGGAGAGAAAGGACGACACGAGAGAGAGAGAGAGAGAGAGAGAGAGAAAGGAGAGAAAAAAAAGATATCGCCTCGCGGTGGACGAGGAGATTGGCATTCGCGGTTAGTGAAGCTTCGCTGGCCGCGAATGGAGAACGAGGTTTTCGACCGTGCGTGGAAGGGAGCTGGGAGACCAGGGTGGAGAGAGAGAGAGAGGGAGAGAAAGGAGAGAAAAAAAAGCTATCGCCGCGCGGTGGACGAGGAGATTGGCATTCGCGGTTAGTGAAGCTTCGCTGGCCGCGAATGGAGAACGAGGTTTTCGACCGTGCGTGGAAGGGAGATGGGAGAGCAGGGTGGAGAGAGAGAGAGAGAGAGAGAGAGGCAGCTATCGGGCATGGTCGGTCAATTTAAACGGAAAATACAAAAAGTAAATTAGCCGGACAGAACGAGCGTTCGGTGGTTTGGCCCGGCACACACTCCAGCTGGCCGAATGCGAGTTGCGCGTCACGTGTGTCGGATCGTGCGGTGGTTGCGGTTCGCGGATTTTACGGACACGCGGTATATTATTAGAGGTAGGAGCCATCACGTAGGAACGAAGGGGGATACACGCACGTGTGCGTGCCAGATCGAATCGACGGCTCTGTCGATGTCCCACCGACGTTGTACCGGGGGCAAGGAGGGAGGGGGTAAAATGTAACCCCTTCATGCTTGCTCTCGATATTATCCCTCGCGAGGAAGAGAGAGAGAGAGAGAAAAAACTTAGTAGTAGTTTAACTTTAGTCGTGGAAACAAGAGATCATAGGGGTTGGTTCGTTGCAACTTTGACGCGCGGATATATACATATACGTATATACACATACAAAGCTATGCTATTCGGGTTATACATCGAACCAGATGCGAAACAGGTGAATTTATGAATATACAAAAAGTTGGCGGTGTAACCATCGCGACACGCCCCGATGGGATTGGGGGGAGGGGATTCCATTTGTTTATTTTCCATCGCGTATCTACCTATTCTCGCTGGGGGAATGTGATATCGACGTTGGTGCATTCTCGATGCTAATTTTTATCGTGCAACGCGAGAAAGTGTCTAGGAAAAAATGGACGAGACGAGAGGAGATTGTCGTCTCTTTTCCTCCCTTCTAAATTTCTATCTCTTCCGGACGTCTCGCTTCCCTTCTCTCCTCTTACACGCAGACAATCGCATGTCGACGACATCGAGACGTTTTCAATGGAATTACACGGACGTCGGGTTTTCAGGCTGGCCTCCATGCTCCATGGTCCTTTCGCGTCGCTCCCCTTTCGCGTCGATTAATCGTCGGCCGCGGTCCGCGAACGAGTTAATAATTCGTTCGCTACGAGTAGAATGTTCGGCAATGTTTGTCCCCGTTCTCGTCGGGCCGTTCGTTCCCCCCATTAAGCCCCCGCAACCTCGCGGAACCTCCTATTCACGATATTTCTTGGAGCGCGAGGGATTTTATTAAGAGGGTACCAGATATTAAACATACCTCTTGTTTCCCCTTTCTTTCTTTGTTCCCTTGAGCGCACTTTGTTCCCTCCGCGGGGAATTCTCCTTTCTCCCCCTCCACCCTCTCTCACTCACCCTCTCATTTTCTCCATCTTTTCAACTTAAATTCCATCTTTCCTTTTTCTTAACTAGTATATATATATATACGTTGCGCGAGCATGATCGGACCAACGGATACAAATTTTTCCCCATTGATCCCTTATTTCCTCGTTGGAACAACGAAACGTTGAACGATCGTGGAAATAAATTACCGATATTTCACGAGGATGATCTATCTAGCTGTGCTTCTAGCCCGGATCGGAAATTCGTTATTGTTATTATCGTCAATCGTGGAATGCACGTGGACCGTGTTATCGATTCAGCGTTTTTCGATATTAAACGGTTTTGCCTCACCAATTTCCCTCTCGAATCTCACGGATTTTCCAAACTCACGTTGGAATAATCTTTTCCACTCCTCTCCTTTCCATTCAACATTACTTTTTTCATCGTATATACGTAATTTTTCGTACGCTCGTCGATTAAATTGTCTTCGCGACGAGAAACCAAGATGTCTTCGATGTCAAGATCCGTTCTTCTCTCTCTCTTTTCCCGTCTCCATTTTCGAAACGTAAATATCACCGATCAATGGTTGCACCCTGTCTGAGGGAATCCCTCAGGTCATGGCGCATATTCACGAAATACCTGCAGTTCTCGTTTGCCGCGGTCGTACGCCGGCCAGCCGTGATTAACAGTCGCTCCCCCGCGTTATTTCGTCTGTGGTTACCACCCTCGTTACACGGCCGCCGTATTTATATATTAAAATTCGCGGGGAGGGATCGAGGGGGTCAGGGGAGATCCCATCCAAAGAAGCTCCCTCGAAACTTCGACAGTGGCGCTTCCTCATCCGCAAGCGAATCATCGTAGTGGATTAAAAAATGATTTCCCTCGATTTTCATTGATATTGTATCGAGTTGAAGCAAGAAGGAATTCGCCCCCCTCTCTCTTCTTCGAATATTCACGAATTATTTCACTTTGCTTCGAGACTAACCTTTTTTGCCCCCCTTTCATTTTCATTGACATTAATTCGCGTGGAAGATCTCCCTCGATATGAATATTCGTATTTTACCCATCCATCCATCCATCCATCCATCCATCCATCCTCCCTTCATCCATCTTGTTACATTCGGTCTTTCCTATTATAACCGGGGCAACAAGGATCCCCCCTTCATAATCGGGGGAGAGGAGGAGAGGAGCAACCCTGGGGGAGGGAAAAGGAAAGGTAAGCACTTGGGCGGAGCACTTTTTGAAAATTTATTACGTTGCTCCTTAAGCATTGGTAACCGGGCAGACGCTCTTCCCGGAATATCGCTGATTCATCGATATCGTAAATAGAAGTTTAATTAATTCGCCGGTCGGTTAACCCGGCTGACAGGCAGACGGAAAGGAGAGAAGATTGGGATTACGCCGATGGTATAGGGGGTTGCTTTAAGCTGGGCGGTAATATAGCCCCCTCCCCCACCCACCTCGCCTCTTACGTTCGACAAAGATGGCGGGGTCAGCAGATAGAAACTAGATCCGTGTGCCGCACGGATTTCTCGCGGTGTCCCGTCTCTCGATTATCCAGATTTTTCAGCTCTGACGCGGACTCGAGACGATGTCGAGAGCTTTATATATATATATTCTCACGGTGGAATAATACTCTTGGTTAGAAGCAAGACACTGACTAATCTGATATATCGTCGGTTTGAAATTGAAGCAACAACGTATCGCGTGCCATTCGAGAGATCTTCGATCGTCTTCTCGAGACTATTTTATATATGTGTCCATTCAATAATTCTTGTAGAAAGTTTCTAGAAATTTTGTATGTATTTCGAGAACGAACATTTGACAATGGAGAATATTTTTTTTATTTTGGTATTTAAAGGTATTTATATTATTACTCCGAACTTGCATTATCTATTTTATTGCACATCCTTGCGTGGAGGTAAATTAGCAGATCTAAAAGTCGAAACAGATCGGCGAAAAGCGTAGGGAACGCGAAGGATAAAATCGATAAACGAGATTTCGAGACGTGCATGATTCATTTCGGCGTGACCCCCTTCTTCGGTAGCTCCGAATTTATCTTCCCGATCGATTTAACGAAGCCATGAATCAGTGACTCCCCGATTTTACGGAAGAAGAGGAATTAAAATTAAATATTGGCGTGTCTCCGTAGTCCCGTGGGGTGTATATAGGGCGGTCATTCCACCCCCTAATGTTTGTACAGAGCGTCCAATTATTCAGCGATATCAGGGAAATTGCGACTGCGACGACGATTTGACGAAATTAAATCAAGATTAAATTTACCGGCGTTTTACTCTTGAACTCTCGGTATATTTGCACGCGCAAACGCGTGCTCGCTTTCCCCTCCTCTATCTTGCAATTAGATCGTCATTCTCTTTCCTCCTTGTTGGATACGTAACAGATGTGAGGCTTGTATCGTTGTAAATTAGTGACGATTAGTTAACTCTTTTCTTTATTCTCTTCATCTCTATTTCACGTATCGAATCAATAATAAGTATATATTTAAAAATTGTAATTAAATTTTTTTCAAATATATTCCCTGTTCTTTTTTTTTCTATGGGTAGATCGAAAGGAATCGATCAAGAATAAAGGAAATTAAATTTCAAGCAGAAGCGAAATTAGCTTCGATTCCTTCGTAGCGTATCATCGATAGAAGATTTTCGATTATTTTTGAAAAATCTTGATTCTTTTCAGGATCAATAAAGATTTTATTCTTCTTCATCTCCAATTAAGAATTAGCCAATCGATCCACTGGAGGCCTCTCGTATTTTCCCCTTTTATCTCGCGCCATAGAATCTCCCTGATCTCGTTTGTACAATGAATTACCGGTACATTCGTGCGCGACTTGTTCGCAGAGGCTTTACAGAAAAGAGCAGTGTCGGTTCTTATTTCGCGGAAACGAACGCGATACGGCAAATATTTAATGGAAGTTGGATGAACTCGGGACGAAACCCGGTCAACGTTCATACGTCCAATCGTCGAAATGGTTTTTCGTTACTACTTGGGGATAAATTGTTCGCCCCCGAGAGCCAGAGAGTTCCCGTCATTTGTCGTTTATTCGATAGCATATCTGCGCGGTATCGCTCCCTCCTCCCCCTTCTCTCTCTCTCTCTCTCGGTCTAAGTATGAAATTCCTTTATTTATCGAGCCAATGCTCTTAAGGCGGCTACTCTCGTTTCATACTACTTTTCCAATCGATCCAATCGAATTAGGAGAGGGCAACTCGATAATAAGATAAGTTTGTCTAACAACGGGTACTGGATCCCTGGTACACGAAGGAAATTATAGCCGGGACGTAATAAACCCATGGATATTTCTCATCTCGTAATGGACGAGGTGAAAAAAAAAAAAAAAAGAATACCATTGAATCATCGCGGATGAATATCTCGGACGAAGAAATGCGGATGCGAGAAGAAGAACCGAAATTCGTGCGTCGAATTTTCCGAAGCGGACGTTCCTCCTCCTCCTCCTCTTCTTTTCCTCCTCTTCTCCTTCTGGATTTTTTGTCGGGGCGCAGAAATTAAACACGGGAAGAGGGAGATTACGAGGGAAAGGAATCTGTAATTGTAAATTGATCATTCGATTATTCAGAATTTCATTTTGAAACACGAGCGCGCGAATTCGGAATTCGAAAATTGTTCAGCCAGGAAAACTAATTAATTTCGACAAAACGATCGAAGCGTATATTACTAGAGGGATTGCTAGTTAAACTGGATGTTCGAAATATCTGTGTGTTCGAACGTGTTTTGTGTTTTTTCTCTTCCTTTATTATTCAAACTTTTCCCCACGTCTATCTGTAGCGAAACGAAGAAAGGATTCGTTATTATATATCAGGATTTTTATCCGCCCATTTACGATATATCTATCGTCCAGATATTCGCGAAGAAAAGAAGAAAAAAAGGAGAAAGGAAATGCATAAAAATGGCGCAAAATGGCGTCGATATACCCGCGTCTCTGTTGATAAAAATCCCTCCTCCCCTCCCCTTCCTCTCGATTAGAACGTTAAGTTACGAATTATCGACAAATCGAGTTTCTCGCGCCAGAATTTTTTAATCGGCCACGATAAGTCACGACAAGATTGCCGACAATATCCGCGAAACGGACGTATTCGGGATATTCGAGGTTACTCCATTCTTTACCATTCCCCTCCTCTCCCTCTCCTTCTCTCCCTCCCTCCCTCCTCGAATTTACGGGGCGAGCCGGTGTCGCGCGTAAATCTTCGTAGACGCGGCGCTCGCGGGAAATTGGAAAAACGGATCCGCGATTGGCGATTGGCGAGGGGAGGAGACGTACATATCGATGCATATTTTAATGACGGATGGAAAGACGCGATCCTCTCCCGCGACAAATCCATCCCTTTCCGTATTTTTCTTTTATCATCCTCCCTCCTCCTTCTCTTACACACCTCTCTTTTCACACGGCTCGCGACCGTAAATTTCGCTTTCCATCGAGCCTCGCTCATTTGCACTTAAATCAGCTTTCGTTGCGAACGTTAATATAATAAAAGATATATATTCGACTCCTTCGAAAAAACGAATCTTATCCTCGATATTGAAAAATAACCGTGTATATTATATTCATATACAGATAGGAAATCGATTATTTCGATCGTTCTTCTTCTTTTTTGTTTTTTTTTTTTTTTTTTTTTTCGTAACGGGGAGGAGAATGCACGCGAAAATTAGGAGGGGGTGGAATCGTAGGGCGAAATGGAATCGGTCATAGAAATTCGGCAAAGCCGCGAGAGGACCGTGTTTCCAGCCATGGATGGAAATGGAAAATTAAATTTTCAAGGATCGTTATTGCGGCTGACGTTTCTCGCGGATTTGCCTCGGTGGTCATCCCTCCATCGAGGATTTCTCCCACGCGGTGGTTCGTGTTCCTCGAGGAACAGGACAGAAAGAGAGAGAGAGAGAGAGAGAGAGTAAACACCGATCCGTGGCCGTGCGTTTAACCGTTCGCCAGTTTCGAAGACGATAAATTCGTTAACACGATCATTTACACGGAGAGAGCACGCGGTAATACTGTGAATCGCCGATCGAGCACATATCCCAGCCACTGTTCCACGCCGGCTTATTGTCAGCTAGCCCACGCTCGAGTTAATCGATAACTGCGCGAACCGTGTTCAGAGAGCATCTCTAATATTCCTATTGTCTTTGAACAGACGTCTCTGGTCGGCCTCGGTTCGTGGAGCCAGCCGAGGGATTTCTATGGAGAGATGAGAAAAGACAAGGTCGGAAGCGGCAAGTTGGCATCCGAAGTTAGTCTCGCCTAATTTCGTATCCGTATCGTTGTGTTATGCGAAGAGAGAGAAAGAGAGGGAGAGAGAGATTTATCTGTGTATGGCCATATAATATAATACAACTCGATACCCTCGTCTTAGCCCAAGTTTCTAGCCGCATAGCGTGCTCATGATTAATCCCAGTTACGTAGAAGAGACAGAGAGAGAGAGAGAGAGGGGGAGGAGAGTCGTGAAATCATTGCTTCGCCTCAACTTGCCATCCGTGTATATCGGTGGAAGAAGCGATACAGAGAGAGAGAGACGAGAGCTGACGACGACGATGCAACCGTCACCGTTGGTAAACTTCCAAGTTACGACGAATCTGGTTGGCGACGTTAGTTGCCTGATGTCGCGATTAAGCGTTGCAATAAGCGCCTATTTACGTCGGAGACGCGGACAATTTGGGACGCGGAATTGAATAACGTTACGCGGAACGGAGAATGAATTATCGCGAGATTCCCCTTTATTCCGAGAAGAAAATAAATAGATAAATGTAAAGAACTCTTCTCTCTCTCTCGCTCTCTCTCTCTCTCTCTCTCTCTCGAAGTGAGGAGGAGGAATCGTCACCACCCCTCCTTTCCTTCGATCGTACAATTTTGAATCCGATCGAATTGAATCGACGAATATTCGAATCGATCTCGTTCTCGGTGGAGGAGGAGGAGGGGGAGGTTAATCGAGAAGTGTCGAGAATGGAAAGATCTCGAGTCGGGAAGTGGCGTTTCGTAACGCCCGGCAAACTTGTCGCGCGTAATCTCGAGATTGCAAAGTGGTGGAAGGCGAAGGGAGGAAGAGGAAGAGGAACGAGGAAGAGGAGGAGGAGGAGGAGGAGGCAGAAGTCTATCCGTAGGAACGTGCGACTAAATGAAAGGAATGTAAATCATAAAAAGTTACGAGCTTTTAAATCTCCTACAAGGTGGTGCACGTTCGCTTTAATTACCTTACATCTCTCATTCCTCCCTTGGCCCCCTCCGTCGTCGTGGAGCGGTTCCAACCTTCCGACTGGGGGAGGAAGGGATGGAAGGGAGAAGGAGAGTTCTTCTCTCCTCTGAGAGAACGGTCGTCGGACAGAGACGACCTCTCCATCCCCTTCTCTTTCCTCCTCCTCCTCCTCCTCCTCTTCCTTCCACCTCTCATTTGCATTCCGTGAAAACGAGTATCTCCTTCATTCCCCCTTCCCCTCTCTCTCTCTTTTTCACTTCTGCTTCACCTCTTCTCGGGACTTTCTCTCACAGTACGAGAAATTTCCTACCGCGAATAGATCACCTTCAGGGTCGTGCGCTCTTGGGGATAATTAGCTACGTGGCCGTGGAGTCCGCACTCACGTCCTGTGATACGCGGTGTGTACCGGTGGAGGAAAAGAAAGAGAGGAGGAGGGCAAGGGTGGAACGAAGGGAAGGGAGATCGAGGAGGGGCGGATAGAATGGAAGGGAGAGAGGATGGAAGCCCCTCTAGGAAAAACCATACGTACCGCGTTTCCAAGCTACGTTATTAACGCCACCCCGTCAAGGGATTTGCTCGCAGAATGTTGTGCAGCGAAGATATGCAATCTCCTTCCTAGACAGGGCTGCGACTTGAGCACGCGGAGGATCGCTTTCTCGAGCGATCGTGAGATAAGCGAAACGCTCCTCTCCATCACGATGCCTCCCCCCCCCCTTCCTCGAGGCGAGGAAACTGCCTC
>NW_006263500.1:77299-78911 GCF_000469605.1 Apis dorsata
TCCTCGCGCACCCGGTTATCCGTCAGCTTTCAACCCCTTTCAAATCGGCCACGATTAACTCTCGATCAGCGGCGAGAAGAGAGCGAGAGGAAGAATGGAGGCGGAATTCTGGTAGCCGAGTCGCAAACTCGGAACCACGAGTTAATCAGTGTGAAAGGTTATTTGAACACCGGCCGTGTAGCGAGGTTAATTAACGATGTTTGAGGAGGACTCGCGTCCGGTAAACTCGCTCGCTTCTCTCTCACCCTTCGCCTCCTCGGATTTGCGGAAGGACCCTGAGGGACTGTGGAAGCAAGCCTTGTTTATGTTACGGGGGATGTTGAGGAGGTCGGGTATCACCCGACGTCCCCAATCGAATATCTTCGAAATTTCATGACGTTGCCGCATCATCGCCCGGAATCGCGTACTCGAAATTTCCTCCCGATTTCCTCCCCGGGTAAATCACCGTTTTTTCTTATCCGTCACGTATTTCCCGTATTTTCTTCTTCCATTCCTTCTTGGCAATCGGTATCGTGGAAAAGGGGATTGGCGAGAAAAATTTCGAGCGATATTTCGCGCCAACCATCGACGCGAATTCTCGCACACGCGAGTCTCGCGCTACGATCGCTCGTAATACATAAAGGGTTGTAATACGTTACGGAAAGTAACGTGGAGCGAACGTCGAGCTGGATGGGACATGCGTCATGAAGTGACAGGCGGAACAAATGGAATCTGAACCAGCAACCCTCCGGTGTAAACTGCTTATGTATCGAAATCTGTTAAACGTCACGCACCGATCATCTAATAAGTATTAAGGTAGCACGTCAACTTTTATCATCAATCCGTAAAATCAAATCGCGAAGAATTTATTATTACCACGATGTTAGTGTTATTCCGTCTACAATCTCGCGAAAGATTATTTCTCTCGTAAATCCTCTTCTATGGAACGTATAATACGGACTAAAATTAAAATTATTACCCCCTCCTCCAGTTTGACAATTTGACGCGAGGAAGGGACGAGGATAACGTCTTCCTGTTGACTGATGCAAATCGTTCTTCCGTCAACAGAGGGGAGACAGAGTCGGTCTTTGATCAGATATAAAAATAAACCTTTTCAAACTTTCCTCGACGTTTCCAACGTGGAATCGATCGAAAGGAGAAATTTCATCGACGTTTTTTCTACAGGTAGAAACGACTGGTAACGGGATTATTAAAACGGCGAGGGTACGATTGGCGAAGGGAAAAGAAAAAAGAAAGTCAAAGTCGTTGCTCGACCGAGAGTGACCTCGTTTCCCCTCGTTTCCTTTCTCTCGTAGATTTTATCCATAGCTTCGAGGACGAGATCCAATGCGCCGCGTACGCATTATCTCTGTCCTTTCCAAATCATTTCGCGCGTTCCCTAGACTTTTTCGTTTCCTTGGAGCTTAATTAATTTCACGGCCACGAGAAAGATGGCGAAAGAAAACGTCGTCCAACAATTTTCGAGGCAATATCGAGCTCGCTTTGCCATCGCTTCGACATCGAACAAATTTTAATACGAGCGATTGTTTTAAATTTCCTCCCCTTCCCTAAAAAAAAAAAAAATAGAAAAAAAGTTTTAAAACGCTAGAAAGAACAACGGCGCGTGTTTTTT
>NW_006263500.1:79110-80510 GCF_000469605.1 Apis dorsata
GCCGGTGTAAAATAAAATTTGGCGAATTGGTCTGGCCGTGTCGTTTTCGCTACACGTAAATTCAATAACGAAATGACGGAATACGGTTTAAACGGTGCTGCGCGTGCACGTGGCGACGAGCGAGGAGAGAGAGAGGAGGAGTTATTTGATCGTAGCAAGCGCAGTCGGAAACGATTTGTATTAAGAATTTATAGGCGCATTACTCGGTATTGCTTTTGTCTAATTCCACGAGAGGTGGCAACTTTTCCTCCCCCTCCTCCTCCTCCTGAAACAATCGCGAATTTTGAAACGCGCGGTAAGTGGACGACGCGTCCAATCCATTCGGGCGCAAACATTCGTGGAAATTGAACTTCGATAACTTTTTTAAAACGGGGCATCGCATTCGCTGAGAAATCGAATATGAAAATTCTCTATAAATAGTAACAATCGATTCCATTTAATTCTAATACATATATGCTTTCAGAAATGTATATGATATATCGTCTCGTAGATTTTTTAATTTTTTTTTACAATTTTTTTTTTTTGCCGAGAGATGAGTCGCAAAATTAATAATAAAAATCGTTCGTGCGTGGAGATTGTATTAAAAAATTTATCGCAAAAATATGTAAACAACCGTGAAAAATAGATACGTAACATCTTCTATGGAATAATTCAAATCGTCGATTTAGAATTATCTATAAACTTTAATTTGATTCTATTTCATAATCATTCCATAAAAAACGTTTCAATTTTTAAACTTATATCATGAATCGAACGATCACATTGGGCAAATTTATTATGGAAAAATTATTATGGGAAGAATCGATTGAACCAATCGTCGCTGGAGATTAATAGAGAGATCTTCTTAGGCAAGGGATCGTGGAGCCAGCGACGAAAAGAGTGGCGCGCAGAGAGTCGAAAGAAGAGAGAAAAGGAAAAAAAAAAAGAAAAAAAAATATGTAACTTGTTGTTGACACGGCCGATCCCACCGGGTCGAAATGCTATTATGCAGTCAAATGAGATTGTGGCATATGCATGAGCCCCTTACCCCAGATCTCTCCCTCCCTTCCTCCCTCCTCCTCCTCCCCTCCATATCCTTTGTACCTCTGTCTTCACAGAGTCGTCGTTCGTTTCCGTTGATTCGATGCTGTCTCAAACTCTTAACAAACTCTTAACAACGCGTGGTTTATCGTCGAAACCATGTTCCATTCCCTAAGTTCGGCCCAAGTCGAGTCGCTCGAGTAGATTCGAGATTCATTAACGCGGCTGTATCGAGCGAGAAATATCTTAAATACGATTGTCGAACCGTTGAAGAACTTTGAGAAAAGATAGATTCGAACAGAGGAAGCTCTTTGATTAATCGTCAACTTTAAAAAATTAATCAAATATATATATATATATATATATATATATATATATAT
>NW_006263500.1:80806-83831 GCF_000469605.1 Apis dorsata
ATATTTTAATATATCATCGACATCGAGTTTCGACATTTCGCGAGCCAAATTCCCGCATTTCCGTTCCGGAATCGGCGGATTCGATTGGTTTCTCGTATTCCTCGAGACGCATTGTTGCGGTAACAAGGGTAAACCATGATTTATAAGACACATAAGGCGCGCGAAACGTCCAGAAACGTCGTTCGAGATCGCGGCGGAGGATGTAAGAGAAAGAAAGAGAGAGGGAGAGAGGAAGAGAGACTTGTCACCTCGCGGTTTCATTACGGCGATGCATCATTGCGACAGACTTTACGTTTCAACCACCGCCTCGTGCAACGTGCAACTCGTTATTTTATATTTATATGCCCGCGGTTTGATAATTCATGGAATTTTCAATGCTCGAAGGGATGGAGAGAGAGAGAGAGACAAAGTCGGTTTCCTCCTCCTTCCACGTAGGTGGAAAGTCGCCGGTTTTAACACATTTCCTATAGCCAAGCTGATTTATATTAATATCCAAAGTCGGGAATGGTGCATTTATCAAGCGAGTATCGAGCGATCAGAGAAATTAAGAGTAATTAGAAACTCGATATCAATGTCACACGAGGTTTATACGTATACATATTGCTCGCTCCACCACGTTGGGACCGTTGTTGTTATCGGATTTCCACGTCGATCCCGCGCATCGATCGTGGAAACCAGATCTCTCCAAACACACACATATATCGCGTAGTTTTAGCAGTCGTCACGCTCTTATTCCGGCGATATATATTTCGAAAAAGGTCACGAGGTCGAGCATCGAGGTCTCTGTTACATGAAACCTACGTCGGATTATTTTCGGTTCCGCCATTCTTCAAAGTCTTGGTTCATTCGTGTAACGCTCCTTGTCACGAAACCTGACAATTAAACGTCGCGGCGTGTTAACGCCGAAATGCAATATCCCGTTTTTGCGCAATAATTTATCAATTAATATTATCGGATGCGCGATATTATGTGCATATAAAACTTTAATTTTTTCGCGTGAAAAGAGATGAAAAATTTTGCCATTCTGAATTTCATCAGAATGTAGAAGGAATCTACGTCATCATTAATAAAATCATTTTTCGTATCTTGATTGCTTGTCGAAATATAAACGAGTCTATATTTTTTCTTGGAAACACGTTTTTCCAAGAATCACATCTGTCACTTGTTTGGAGTTTAAAATAGATCGGTGAAACAATGAATAAGTAAGGTGATTAAAAATTATTCTTTTCGAAGATATCTCGGAGATCGTATCGGGATAAATCGAAATGCGTTTTAAAGGGCAAAGATTTACACTTTTCTCGTCCAATAAAGTTATCTTCGAAGTTATAACCAAGTTTAAAGTTTCCCTAATTTTAATAGGAATTTTATGGGGTTTAAGATAAACGATGAAAAATCCCTTTTCTTTGCAGGATGATATATCAAAAACCGAAAGTCGTATCGAGATAAACAAAAAAATCATTGAAACAACAAGATTTTGATTCTTCTTCTTTTTACTTCCTATTCAATTTCATTCTGAAATATATTCTTCGCAATTTTAAAGTTTAAATCTCTTAATTTGATCGATACGTTTGCTTCTTGGAATTATTTTTAAAAATGTTTTATCAGAGATGGAAATATTCTAATTTAAAAATTATTTCAGGCTCTTTTCTCGATGCGACAGTTCAAAAGCAAGAAATACTTGTCAATCGTGATTATATTATATACGTATAATCCTGGAGATTCTTAATTGAAAAAGATCGTCGTCTCCGATTCCGATTCCGATTCCGTCACCCGGAAATCGAAACTTCGGTCGGCCGCGTGTCTTTGTCCCCGCAGTAATGCCAGCAATTTTGGGAATCCGTGGCGGACGAGAAAGAGGGTTCGTAGCGGAACGAGCAAGAACTTGGCCAAGGGATTCTCCAACCGTGGCGACGCGACGCGGCCCGCCATTATCTGGCCGAGCGGGTCCAAAGTCCTCCGGAGTCCTCCAAAGACGACGATTCCCGATCACTTTGGGATTTCTACGCGGCGTCTTTAGTATCCGTTACTCTGCTTAGCATTCACTCGATCGAAAATCTCTCGTCCGAACGAAGAGATCCCTCCCTCCTCCCCGATTCGATCGAGGATCGTCAACAATCCCATCCCGATCGATCCCGATTTCGAAAAAGCTTAACGTTCCGCGAAAATGATAATAAATGATAGAAAAAAAAGGAAGGAAGAGAAAAAAAAAAATAAATGGAAAATTTTCAACAAATCGCGTATTCGCGTATCGGGAAAATATATTTGTTCCAGCGAACTTTTTACACACAGCCGGGATAAAAATTTCATATTATCGAAATGCACGCGTATATACGTATATATATATATACGGGAAGTTGAAACAACATGGTGTATTTACAGTGAAATGATTCGCATTTAATTAATTGCTTTGCGATGTTACAATGGAATTCCAAAAGCGGAAAATTGTCCATTTTCGTAACGAATTCGTATTGTTCTCCCCCCCCTCTTCTGTGTACCTCTCGATATTTCGAAATACCGTTATCTGTCCATTTTCCGAGGATACGATCGCGCGTATTGTCCTTAACGACAAATTTATTCGTTGGCCAGCTCGATCGGAAATTCGAGCAGACCAGTTTAAAGAAACTGGAGGGGAAGAAACGTCTCCCTTCTCCCGACGATCGATCGATCGATTCGTCTCTCCACTCCCTTCTCCTCCCCTACGAGACACGAAATCAAACGACGTCAGTCGTCTCGCGAACAAAGAGGAGGGGGAGGAGGGGCGATAGACTCGCGCGAAGTTTCTCGGCGCAAGAAACCCAGGCCGTTTGAAGAGCGTTCGAGTTGGTGCAACGCCTCTGCGTACGAACACGAATCCGTTTCGGTTTTCGATCCGGCAACGTTGAATATTTAATACAAAACTGGGGGAAACGGGGGAAAAGAAAAACTTTGCACAATCGATGTTTAATCAATCCACGGGAATCGAGATTGATCGCGTCGCTCGTGCTCGGTCGCGACACGAGGAGGAGGAGGAGGAGGAGGAGGAGGA
>NW_006263500.1:84187-89060 GCF_000469605.1 Apis dorsata
CGTCGTCGGTCGGTTTACAAATTGATTCGCGCGCCAGACAAATAGAGGAGAGCGTCGTTTATCCCCCTTTCACGATTTACCGTTCCGCTTGCACGCCTCTCGCGACCCCGGCGGCAAATTTTCCATCCTTCGAAGGATACGTTGCACGGCGGCGAGTTCGGCTAATCGGGGACAACACCCTCCCCTCGCTGCCTCTGATTAACCGGCGAAAATACGAATCTCAGGAGAGTGGAGGCGGAATCAGATTTTGTGTGTGTATATATGTGTGTGTAAGGGAATAAGAGAGGGGTTGCCATTTCTAGCAACCGAAGAGAATACCAATAGAGGTTTAACCGACGCTTGGCTATCCCAGGATGGTAAATTTACGGCTACCACCGGTCCCGGTGTTATTATGTCGGCCGTTCGATCGTGCAACAACGTGGATATAGACTGTGCGGGACGAAATTTACGGTGTATCGAGGATTATACGCGGAACAATTGTTTCTCGCTTCGACCCGCCGATACTTCACTCGTTTCTCCCCTTCTAGACTACTTTTATCATATTCCTTTCGGTGCATTATTGCGCCGTTTCGAATCGACGGCTCTTCTCTCTCTTTCTCCCTCACTCGCCATCTTGAACCCGTTTTCGTCGCCCGAGGACGATGAAGATTGGATCGGTCGAAACGTAGCGCTTTTTCGATGGAATTGTCGGGGGGAAGGGGGAACGAAAGAATCCAGGATGGAGGAAACGTTGCTTCTCTCGCGTCTACCTTTCTGTTTTGCAATTTGGAAAAACTTTCTCCTTTGATCGTCGTACCAGATATACGAACATTCGTCGAGGGCGATTAATTAAAAGAAATCTATCTATGAGAATCTCGAAAATTGTCTTTTCAACATTGTTATTAAAAGAATGTGAATTAATAGCGTTATTTCAAAACTTTATACTCCTCGTACGTAAAAATTTACGTTTCAGACGAAAAGCGAAAAATTGAATATTAAAGAAGAAACGACACGGGGGGAAAAGGAGAGATACGCCGTCCCGATGTATCGCCATTTTATTCTCGCGAAATCTCACGGAGGGGAAGGAGAGACACGCGAAATAGGAGGCGGATCGGGATGATCTTCGAGAAGTCGAGTCATTTCGCGGGCGGCAGGGGTTGCGAGCTCTGGATACGAGCGATATATCGGTGCGCCAGTTTGCATCACGATCCGCAAACGATGCGCATTACTTATGCAACGGTGTGTTCCGTCTCTTTGATTCGCTTCCGGCTGCGACTCGCTCTCATCCAAACCGTCGCGACTACTGCTCTACTCCGAGTGAATTTCGCCAACTGAATTTCCTCGGTTAAGAAATAGTTTCTTTTTCTCTCTCTCTCTCTCTTTCCTCGTCGAGGAGAAGAAATATCTACTTCTGAGAATATTAGAAGCAAGGTGATGGATTATCGATCGAAAGAGATGTGCGTAATTCCATTATCCGTATATTTCGTTTCTTTCTTTTAAAACGGATAACAATAATTGGACGTAGTTGACGCGTCATCTCGATTGGAGGGCAGTTTGATTTTTCTTTCTGGTCGTCTGTTTTACAACTGTTCCTTCCTTGCGGATGATGTTTCTTAGCTTTTCCTTGAAGAAATTTTCACGATCTCCGTCTCCCTTTCAAGTGTATTTTTGTTCCTTCTTACCAGAGATGAAGGGAGTTAAAAAGGTACACCCTTTTAGAACTAACTCGAGACTCGAGAAATTCGCAAACAGGTTTTTAACTCGAAGGGGAGGGGAGGGAGGAGGGAAGCGAGCAGGAGCGGAGAGAGCGCGAGAGGAGGGGTAAAAAAGAAGAAAAAAAGAAAGCAGGAGTAAAATTCACCCTATTAAACGAAACTCGAATGAAAGTTGATTCACGATTTGTCGCGATATGATATCGAGGAAAGGAAAGAAACAGACGTGTAAAATACGTATGGATTGTGATAAATTAGACGATTGAATAATATATATATATATACATATATGCTCTGGTAAAATAATAAAGCAGTATCGGGTCTGTCAACTCGATTTCGTGAAAATCGATTATCGATATATCCAACCTTCCTCCCTTCTCCATCACTTCCCCTTCCTTTCCCCTTTCTCCTCCACGCCATCGCGTTCGATCTTTCCACCCTTTCAAAGACACGTTTATTCTTACTTACACACACGTATACCTTCACTTTTATCCGCGCACACGTATACACGTTTAAATCAACAGAGTGATAATAGCGGTCGCGAGGGGAAGGAATAGGACTGTAAGTTGCGCAGCAAGGCACACACAAGGGATCGGTGCTAGATGTACCGAGTGGTACCGAGCTATTTCCAGTGTTGGAAAGTACGCAAAAGTTTACTGCTGATGGAGTGGCGCATTCTTCGATTCCAGCTTTACGGTCAAACGACGAAGCGACGGGATGTCCCCTCCCATTCCCCATTTCTCGAGTACCGCCATTCTTCTCGTGCCGTCTCGTGGCGTCATCGCGGCGCGAGTCGAGCCACCACCTACCTCTTCGCCGATCCACGATATTCCAGTACGAAAGCGAAACGAAGCGAAAAGAAATCACAGAGACATTTTTAGTTAGCCCGGAAAGAAAGAGCCGTCTGCCTTGTATCTGTGGATATACACACGTATTCCTTTTGCTTGTATGGTTGGAAAAATTTACGCGACAGGTTGGACAGGATCGACTGGAAATCGGTGGTGGTCTACAAAGTGGTTGTTTTCGTTCAACCAAGATTTTATTAAACGCTTACGGTCCAAGGGACCGATTACTCGACGCCTATTAAACGGGCCTGCGTTTAAAGAGTCGCTGTTGAATTTCTTTATTTCGATGTTCCTTCGTTCCTTCCGCTATTGTGGGTTCTTTTTTCTTTTTTTTTTTTTAGTTATTTAAATATCGAGACGACTTTTATGCTTATTTTATTCGTGCTTCACGTGCTTACCAATAACACCGCCAACGCGAGTGAAATATCGATTGTAAATAAAGCCTGCTATTCGAAACTTGCTTTTTACCATGCCTGTTTCATTATTTCTTGTTATCTCGCTTTTTGCAACGGGATTATACAAGGTAGTCCAATAATTTGTCCACTTTGAATATTGATAATAAAAAATGGGCGTTGATAATAGGCGTTGAATTGGCCTTAAATCATATAGATGTAAAAAAAAATTATAGTACCTTACAAAAAAATACAAATGTCTTATATTATAAGCGAAATTAAATTCGAATTTTTCGAGAAGAATATTGTCAAAATTATTCCAATTACTTTTTCTCCTCGTATCTTGAATTCTTCGAGATTTCTTAAAACTCGATCAATGTTTCCACAATTAACGTTTTAAATCATTTAAAAAATAACAACATTTGCTCGTAACCGATCCCTTACGAATACTCTCGATTCACTCACCCACAATTATTTATTCCTTCGCAAATAATTTTCCAAAACGAGTCACTTTTTCCTTCTCAAAAGAAAGGAAGGAAGGAAGGAAGGAAGGAAGGAATGGAACAACTAAGGACCGATAAGTGCACCCGTGTAATCGTTAATTTTATCGATGTTGCCGCGTAATCGACGCGGCACGGTAAGCCGCGCCAGCTTGCCAATAATTTGCCGATGTAAAACCGGCGCACTGGCGCCGCGTGGACCGCGAACGGGGAGCGTCGATTTTGCGTCAAGTCGTCCCGGCTCCCGTGTCGTGTCGTGTCGTGTCGTGCGGTATGGGCCGTGAAATATTAAAATGGCGGGAACGATGCAAGTGCAAAGCGCGTCTGATGTAGCCGGCCCATTAGCGAAACCGGCGAACGCCTCGATGGAACGCCATCAGTGGCACGCCTCTACTTAGCGCCGAGGGGTAAAACGGTTAAACAACCGAGTGACGAATTTCCATCCATGGTTTATAATGTATATACGATGGTGCATTGTGGTATAGCACCAAGCATCGTTACGCGTATTTTTTCATCGGTCTTATCCACGAAGATAAGATTCTTACGATCGGTTGTCGATCGATTTCTCGAAAATTGACACCCCTCCTTCTTTTTCGCCAAAGTTTTCATCCCTTTCTTTTATTTATTCTCGATTACGCGGCGTTATATTTATACGAATTTAATATCGAAATATCTCTGTTTTCTTTTTTCTTTTTCCTTTTTTTTTTGCAAACATTCGCACGTGAAGGGAAAAAATGAAAAAAGAGCGAGGGAAAGCTCGAAACATATATATATATATATGGAAACAACCGAGGGGAGAAGTAGAGGGGAAAGAGAAATAGACGATAAAAATAATGAACGATAACCGTGGCGTACAGTTTTGAACGATTTTCACCGATCGACGCGACCGCACGCACTTGTTCCACTTGTGTAAACTTGAAAATTTCAACGCGACACCCGCCTCCATCCCCTCTCCTCGCACATCTATTCACCGTTTTAGAATAGATGTAAAAAGCCGCTTGCGGGTCCGGGTCAATAATTCGGCTTCCGTCGGAATATCGGCGGAACAGCGAATCGGTGGCCATCCGGTGCCGGTTTGGAAACGCTTCTGGGAAAAGTCTGGTTCAACCGCGCGGTGATTAACGCGGTTAATTTGTCGCGATTTCGACCGATTGTCCCGCCTCTTCGACCCGACCAACCCCCCTTTCCCCTCCACACCACCCTGTACCGCGATGGCCGCGGAACTTGGAGTCGGACAGCGTTGCGTATAATTTATCACGAGGCCGCGGATCGTAATATTCGATCGATCGAATATTTCGGTTGGAGGAGGAGGTGGAACGAAACGATCGAGCGCGATTTTTCGAAGCACGATGAAGAAAGATCGGCGGGAAGGCGAGGGCAGATAGGCGTGAATTTACGATTAAATCGAGACCAATGCCCGGATCGATTAAACCAGGGGGGAGGGA